>NC_134884.1:40291072-40293572 GCF_041734735.1 Babylonia areolata
CAACAACAGAAGCAGCTAGGATGAAGACGAGAGAAAAAAAAGAATAAAAAAAGAAGAAGATCAACAAGGAAGAAGAAAAAGCAAACGAAGAAGATGAGAGACAGTCGAAAGAAGAAAGAATGAAAGAAGAACTCAGGAGCCAGTTCCATTGCTCGGACGGAAGATCCTAGTCTGGTCGTAACCCGCTACTAACTGTGTGTAGTATGGACCTGACCAATGGCGTAGTTCGGTCAACGTAGGCATTATTAAGTCACGTGTAACTAACTGTCAAAAAGTTAGAACCAAGCAATGCAACTGGCTTCAGCTTGAGAACAGTTCTGTGCACCGCTGACTCTTCACAGAGTTCAGGGCGAAAAAAGAAGAAGAAGAAGAAGAAGACTACATTGATAATATTGTTTGTTTTCCATGGTTCACTTCTCATGGGAAAAGGCGGGTTCGGGAGTAAGGGGGTGGGTGGGTTAGAACCAAGCATTGCAACTGACACCTGCAGGAGAACAAGAACAACAACGTGACAACAACAACAACAACAAAACAACAACAGCAACAACATAACAACAGCTGCATCAACAGAAGCAGAGGTACTAGGTAGTAGGAGAGGAAGGAACAGTTAGAAGATGAAGAAGGAAAAGAAGAAGAAAAGACAGTCGATAAAGAAAGAAAGAATAACAAAGACAAGAAGAACAAGAACATGAACATCATCATCATCAACAACAACAACAACAACAACAAAAAACATAGCAACAACTACAATGAGAGAAGAAGAACAACAACAACAACAACAACTACTACTACTACTACAGTAGCAGCAACAACAGCAGTAGCAGCAGCAACAATAACAACAACAACAACAACAGCGACATCGGCAGTAGCATCAGCAACAGCAAAAAACAAAAACAAAAAAACAACAACAACAAAAAACAAAAACAGCGACAGCAGCAATAACAACAACAGCAACAGCAGCAGCAACAACAACAACAGCAATAACAACAACATTAACAACATCAAGACGAAGGCGAGAGGGAGAGAAGTAAAGGTTGAGAAATTCTATACACCCATGCGTATCAATGGACAACAACTTCAACTGGACAGGCCTCTGGAATCGATGGGGGCTTTCGATTGGCTAGGAAAGCCTCTGCTTCAGGGAAAATTGTGTGTGTGTGTGTGTGTGTGTGTGTGTGTGTGTGTGTGTGTGTGTGTGTGTGTGTGTGTGTTCCATTTCAGTGATCATTTTACCGGTCAATGTTTTTTGTCGCCGAGATGTTTCAATTTCAGTGGCTTTTCGCTCTCCTTTCTGAAGTAAGTGTTCAGCAGGACATTTCTAATCAAACACGAATGGATAACTCAGACCAGGGGCGCGCCTGTGTGAGACCACGCGCTCACACATTCACATACACATACGCATACACATACACATACACATACACGCACATGTATACACACAAGCGCACGCGCACACTGTGAAATATTCATACCCCCTCACACACACACACACACACACACACACACACACACACACACACACACACACACACACACACACACGACGGGCGCAATAGCCGAATGATTAAAGTGTTGGACCCCCGGCTTTCAATCTAAGGGTCCTAGGTTTGAATCTCGGTGATGGCGCCTGGTGGGTAAAGGGTGGAGATTTTTCCGATCTCTCAGGTCAACATTATGTGCAGACCAATCAGTGCCTGAACCCCCTTCGTGTGTATACGCACGCAGAAAACCAAATGCGCACGTTAAAGATCCTGTAATCCATGTCAGCGTTCGGTGGGTTATGGAAACAAGAACATACCCAGCATGCATCCCACCTAAAAAGGAATATGGCTGCCTACATACTGGGGTAAATAAACAAAAACGGTCATAGACGTAAAATGTTACATGTCTGTCTGAGTGTGTATGTGTACGTGCTTGAAATCTGGTTGAATGACACAGGAAACGAATGATGAGCGCCCAGTGGCAGCCGTCTTTCGCCTCTACCCAAGTACACAGCCTGTTGCGCAAATGACCCCGAAATTGTAGAGAGCTTCGAGCGTGGTCTCCGACCGAGGATAGGCGCTATATAAATATCAATATCAATCAATCAAACACACACACACACACACACACACACACACACACACACACACACACACACACACACACACACACACACACACACACACACACACACACACACACACACACACACACACACAGAGAGCTTTCAGTCTGAACAGTGTTGATGTTGTCTTTTGCTACCCTGGAGATCATTTTTGTTTATGTGTGTGTGTGTGTGTGTGTGTGTGTGTGTGTGTGTGTGTGTGTGTGTGTTTTGTGGGGTGGTGGGGGTAGGGGTCCTTCACTGCAGTTTTCAGCTTCTTCACAAAAGTTCAGTTCTTTGCTCACCCAAAGCCTAAGAGCTTTGCGTTACACAGGTCAGGCATCTGCTTAGATGATGTGGTGTAGCGTATATGGATTCGTCCTGACGCAGTAGCATCTCTCTGAGCAACTGAGT
>NC_134884.1:40318572-40333572 GCF_041734735.1 Babylonia areolata
CCCCCCCCCCCGCCCCACACCTCCCACCCCCACCCCTCCCACTCAGCCTCCCCCTCCACAGGTTCCTAGCCACCAGCCTTCCAACCCATCATTCGCACATCCCCGATACTTTACTTGTCACTTTACTCTCCTCCACCTCCCTCCGCCCACACAGCCATAACACTTACTGCCATAACCCTGATTATCCCCTTTATCTATAATCCCCCAGTTCTATATTCCAGTAGGTTTCAGTTCCCCCAGGTCGAAACCTGTTTCATCATACACTTTTGGGTAGTGGTTAGTAGAGGCCGGTTAGCAATGATAAGCGATCAAAGCTTATAAAAAAATAAAAAATTAAAAAATTTAAAAAAACGAATATTGCGAAAGAAAGAACGCAGTAATGCAAAACAACATAACGCAAGCTGCATGTTTTGACTAGTAGTCAAGAACTGGTCAATGAATCGTCAAACCAAGTAAAGGAGTCTTCATTTTCCATGAACATGCCAAAATGCCCAAAGTCTGTAAACTTGTGTATGGTGATCATTTGCGGTTAGTAATGTTCAGCAATGATCAGCAGTAGTCAATAGTGGCGAGTTAAGTCAAATTTTGTCAAGACGTCCAATACGCAGAAACTGTCACAAAATGATATACTCTGAAGTCAGTGGTTTGTTGTGGTCAGCAGTGGTCAGTTGGCTGCCAAAAACAAGGCGTCATAATGAAACACAAACGTGCAAAAAGCAAAAAAAATAAAATAAAATAAAATAAAAAAAACAGCAAAAAAAAACACGCAATCTGACCACTGTTGCAAGGTGGTCAGCGTGGTCAGTAATGATCATCAGAAAGCAACGGTCAGCTAATTGTCAAATTCTGCCAGGAATTGTATGACCATCACAGAGAAGTGTAATTTGAACAAAAAGGTCAGCAGTTGTCAACAGTTTTCAGTTTCAGTTTCACTTTCTCAAGGAGGCGTCACTGCGTTCGGACAAATCCATACACGCTACACCGCATCTGTTGAGCAGATGCCTGACCAGCAGCATAACCCAACGCGCTTAGTCAGGCCTTGAGTGCATGCTTACATATTTGTGTACCTATGAAAGTGGATTTCATTTTACGTAATTTCGCCAGAGGACAACACTCTCGTTGCCATGGGTTCTTTTTCAGTGCGCCAAGTGCGTGCTGCACACGGGACCTCGGTTTATCGTCTCATCCGAAAGACTAGACGCTCAGTTTGATTTTCCAGTCAAACTTGGGAGAAAGGGCGAGAGCGGGATTCGAACCCACACCCTCACGGACTCTGTATTGGCAGCTGAGCGTCTTAACCATTCTGCCACCTTCCTTCCACTGTTGTCAACAGTGGTCAGGCAGTGGTCATAAAAACTCGTCGAGACATCACAACGCAAAAAAACATGACAAATACTGCAGTTTGAACACTTTCTGATTGTGGTTAACAGTCGTCAACAGTGGCCATAGACCTGTGGGAACATTGACCTGAAGGACCATCGCCCTGGTACAGCTACAAAATGTAATTTTTTGGGGAACATAGAGCTGGGGGAACACAGAGATGACTTATAGATTTTCCTCCTCACTGTTTCCGATTCACTACACTTATGTGTTTATTTATTTAACTATTTATTCTTTCATTCATTCCCTTCCACTCTATATCACTAGACAGGAGCTTCAATGCAGACTATTACAAGTAGGACTACCCCGCCTTGTATTTGCATCTGTAAATTTATGGTGGACGGGAGAGTGAGGATGGGTCAATAAAGGCCAGCCCAGAACAACGTCCCCCTTCACCCCACACCCCACACCCCCGGGCCCTACCAAGATGATTTTTTTTTTCCTGTAAATTTACGGAAATGTATAAATCTGAGAGACACAAAGGTTGATCATGAGAATCTTGAATCTCTCTCCTTTCTTTAGCTTAACGTCTTTTCACTTTGAGTGACATCAGACGTCATCCGTGTGTGTGTGTGTGTGTGTGTGTGTGTGTTTGTTGGTGGTGGTGGTGGTGGTGTATGTGTGTGTGTGTGTGTGTGTGTGTCTGTGTGTCTGTGTCTGTGTGTCTCTGTGTGTCTGTGTCTGTCTCTGTCTCTGTGTGTGCATTTGGGTGTGTTGAAGTGGGTGTGGGTGTGGGTTAGAGAGAGAGAGAGACAGACAGACAGACAGACAGACAGACAGACAGACAGAGGCTGAAAAGGCAAGCTCGCAGGGGGTCATTAACTGATGGCGGGGCGGTCAAAGCAGGAGGCAAAATGGTAACAGCCGAACAGGACCTGTTGCCTTCTGACATCAGCTGTAAAGGAGGCCACACTCCAAAGGTTACACAAAATTGTTACTGCTACAAAACTGAAGTGCAGAAACGGGTTTGAGCCACGTGTTTCAGCTTCGAGTTCTCTGTATAGGCTTTTTGCTTCTTCTTCTTCTTCTTCTTCTTCTCTCTCTCTCTCTCTCTCTCTCTCTCTCTCTCTCTCTCTCTCTCTCTGATTTCTTTTTTTTTAATTTATTTATTATTTATTTATTTGTTTGCTTTTATTTTATTTTATTTCATCTTTATTTATCTTTTTTTTTTATCTTTTTTTATCTTTTTTTTTCTCAAGGCCTGACTAAGCGCGTTGGGTTACGCTGCTGGTCAGGCACCTGCTTAGCAGATGTGGTGTAGTGTATATGGATTTGTCCGAACGCAGTGACGTCTCCTTGAGCTACTGATACTGTGTGGACTAATTCTCTGGTCACCATATCTATCTAAATGGTAATACGAATAAGTAGAAGAAGAAGAATTTACATCGCGCTCAATGTTGCGCAGAGACAGGGTTTCAGTTTCAGTTTCTCAAGGAGTTGCAACTGCTTTCGGACAAATCCATATATATATCCATAAGGAGGAAGGTGGCAGAATGGTTACGACGCTCAGCTGCCAATACAGAGAGTCCGTGAGGGTGTGGGTTCGAATCCCGCTCTCGCCCTTTCTCCTAAGTTTGACTGGAAAATCAAACTGAGCGTCTAGTCTTTCGGATGAGACGATAAACCGAGGTCCCGTGTGCAGCACGCACTTGGCGCACTGAAAAAGAACCCATGGCAACGAGAGTGTTGTCCTCTGGCGAAATTACGTAAAATGAAATCCACTTTCATAGGTACACAAATATGTAAGCATGCACTCAAGGCCTGACTAAGCGCGTTGGGTTATGCTGCTGGTCAGGCATCTGCTCAACAGATGTGGTGTAGCGTGTATGGATTTGTCCGAACGCAGTGACGCCTCCTTGAGAAAGTGAAACTGAAACTGAATATATATATATAACACACACACACACACACACACACACACACACATATATATATATATATATATATATATATATATATATATATATATATATATATCAAATCAAAGCGATTTCACACAAGTTATTCACACACACGTTTAATTCTGGTTCAGAAGGATGAAAGAAAAAAAAAACGAACATAAAAGTGCTACTATGTTGTACTTTACTCTGTGGGAGACAGAGAGCCAGTGGAGATATCGTAAGTGAGAAGAATGTGTTCAGAATGCGGCATAGTTTTGTATGTGCTGAAGCGAGCGAATGTGTGAAGGCGGCAAACCAGACTTTGCATAGATGTAATAAGTTGGGGTTTTTTTTATAAGTAACAGTAAACGTATTAACAGCAAAACCCAAAGCTTTGAATCATTACATGTGGTTGGAGATTCAATATGCGCTGTGCCACATGTGCATGGAACATAGAAATCCACACAGTGTGAAGAAACATCACGTGAAAAGTTACCAGATGTCACGAGTCCACTGTAAAAAAAAAACAACAACAACTAAACAAAAACAAAAAAACAGTAAACGGTTAAAGGTCCCATAACCTTTTAAGGCCTTCGGGGCAGTGTATTAATGTCCACTGTGTCTGGAGCTCGGCATAGGAAGGCGGGACCTAATCCTTGCTTTGCGCCGCTTTATTAACTAATTCAAACCTGCGCCCGCCTGAGAGGCGTGCGCCACGGGTCGCCGTTCTCCGCCTGAAGGCGGGCGAAGAAAACCATTTTCGTAAACCGGTTCGTCAGCTCATTACTATGCATTAAACTGCTATGTAAGGGAAGTAACTCCAACTTAACTTCCATCCTCACTTGCACACGAAGTTTTGCTCCGAAAATCGAACGATTAGTCTGTTTTTTATCCGGGTTTTTTTCGCATCGATATGGTAAAACATCAAAGGCTTACTGCGCAGTAAATGCTAAGTGAAATTATGATGGACTCTTGCAGCAAATTCGCCCCACATAATGACGATTTGTTTACTAATTCATCCGGTATTTCTTGGGAAAGTGAAAGAGATGAAATTAGCAACCAGTCTAGACAAAGGAGCGGACGTTTCAATCAAAACGATAGCCCACAACCTTCAACAACGACAGAAGCTGAAATTCTACTATTACTGGGTTGTTGTTTTTAAGTTACAAGTAAACTAGTGCATCCCTTGTCTTGAGACTCCAGTAACTTGTGTCAAAATCATATTTCAGTCATTATGTGAAGTTCGGTAGCTATTGGTTGTGTGGTTGCTATAAATTTGTGCCTGAAGTGAAGCACCCCTTTCCCGTTGATGCAGCCATGCCAAAACATGCCAGGCTGGAAGGATTGCACAGGCAGAAAAGAAAATTAAAGGGCTGAAAGGGTTAAAGCCTTTCCCAACAGGAAGTCAGGTCAGGATCAACGCCTCGACCACACGGCCTAAGTACCCTTCACGGAAGGAAGGAAGATTCTTATGTACTAACAGAAATGAGAGGGTTTGTAGAAAATGTAATTCAGGTGAAGTGGGAGACGAATTCCATTACGTCTTTAAATGCTCGTTCTTTTCAGACACTAGAAAAGCATTCTTAAAACCATTTTATTGTAAAAGTCCGAACACACTGAAATTCAGTACACTGTTTAATTCTCCGAAGAAAAAAGTGTTGTTGAAGCTGGCAAAATTTTTGAAAATTATTATTGAATCTCTGCGATAATTTTGATGTTCTTATTCTTTTTTCGTATGTCGGGATAACAGTACTAAACGCTTCAAGTATTTCCTTTTTTTTTCTTTTTTCTTTTTTTTATCCTTATATTGAATTGTTTATTGTTTATTTGCGTTTGAGCATGTGGGCCCTGCAGGTTTTCTTTCCCTAGGGCTCCTACCTAGAGTTGAGTGTGCTGTGGGCGTAAATTGGGAGACTGGGACCACACAGTCGAGTGTCATCCACTTCAAGGATGCGTCTTTGGGTGTGTTGCTCTAATTACCTGACCAAGACTGCAAGTGTCTGTATCTCTCGGGCCTGGTTAACGCCGGGATATCATTATGACAGGAAGCGTAGAGTACGGCCTTGTCACGCAGTCCCAAACCAAAATGGACCTCCATAGCAACATCGTCATCGTCCTCCTCCTCCTCCTTCATCATTATCAATATACACAAAACAGTCTCAATAAGCCTGTGGCCTTTCATGCCTTGCTCTCATGGTGACCACAGTTTCGACACCCCTCCACTTCCGTACTTGGGGTGAGTCCTGTCAATGTCTTCAGTGTCGGCAGATTCATGGGTGGCTGTTATTTGAGGGACGTGGTGGCGGTCTCCACTCTGGAGGGGGCGAGGGGGGGACGCTCACTCAGTCTGGCTCCGCGACTAAGCCATTATTGTCATTAGTAGGGGGCTTAGTAGGTGGTGTCCTAAGTACGTTAAATCAGAACAGGCACCACAGAACACCACCGAAGTGACTCAGCAGCAGTGCAGGGTCTCTTCTGGTGTGTTGCCTCCTGGCGACCTAACATCTATGGTTCCCTGCGGACTGCCGACGCTGGAACTGTGACGGACGAACCCGGGTGTGGACTTGTATGGGGAAATCTAACTGAGCGGCGTGGGAGTAATGCCACTGAAACGGTGCAGATGATGGGGGCAGCAAAAAAAAAAAAAAAATCATGCTAGTAGAAAAGCGAGGCCTCGAACCCTGATCTCTGGTGAGCATTGGATCAGAGGTACAACGCCTGATCGATAGTGGCCACGGCCACTCCCCGTTTAGTGCAGTTCAAAGCAATTTTACAGATGATTATTTCAGAAGCAGGGTGGGGGTTCCTTGCGCAATGTAGTGGCCTCGTTATGAAACAAAGGTGCTTCAAAACTTCGGAACAGCGTGTTTGTTGGAGTTCGCGCGCCGGGTCTGTGGTCTGCGCACACAATGTCCTTCTTTGTTTGTGTGTGTGTGCGTGTGTGTGTGTGTGTGTGTGTGTGTGTGCGTGTGTGTGTGTGTGTGTGTGTGTGTGTGTGTGTGTGTTTCTGGTGTGTGTTTTTCTGTTTGTTTGTTTCTATTGTTGTTTGTGTGTGTGTGTGCGTGCGTGTGTGTGTGTGTGTGTGTGTGTGTGTGTGTGTGTCAGTGTGCACGCGCGCGCGTGCGGGTGTGTGTGTGTGTGTGTGTGTGTGTGTGTGTGTGTGTGTGTGTGTCGTATGTGTATTCGTGTGTATGTATTTGTGTGTTTGCGTGTATAAACACCTCTATGTGTGCATGTCTGTACGTTTGCGTGCGCGCGCGCGCGCGTGTGTGTGCGTGTGTGTGTGTGTGGCAAATTTATATCGATTGTTCCTGAGCGTCAGTCGGGCAGTCTCTGTCAAACTATTGACGTGATAATTGTCCACCACACCACTCAGGGCAGGCATGTTATTTCTATCCTCAACATTTTCATACGATCATAACACACACACACACACACACACACACACACACACACACACACACACACACACACACACACAACACACACACACACACAACACACACACACACACATACAACACACACACGCATCACATCCACACACACACACACACACACACACACACACACACACACACACACACACACACCACACACAACACACACACACACATACAACACACACACGCATCACATCCACACACACACACACACACACACACACACACACACACACACACACACACACACATACAATAATAATGCACCTGACCAAATTTCTCCAGTTGGTGATATAAAGTTATTATTATCTTATCTTATCTTAGCATACATACGCATCACATCCACACACACACACACACACACACACACACACACACACACACACACACACACACACACACACACATCACAACACAACACAACACAACACAACACATCATAACGTCATACCAAATATGACACACCAACAGATAATCAGACCACATACAATAGACGTTGCGTGACACACGTTGATAAGTGACATTACTAGACCCAAAAGCTTTAACAGACTGTGTTGCCTTAAAGGTTGAATCCAAATCATTACGTCTATTAAAGAAAAAAGAAATACAATTAACTCTGTATAATGGAAAGGCTGCCACGAGAGAGAAAGAGGGGGAATTGATTACTTTCTTTGCTGAGGATAATGTAATAAGCTAACAATGTTTTTGTTCATCCAACCCTCGAAAGTGGACAACGGGAAAAACCGCAATGATTTTTTTTTTTTTTTTTCTGAATAGCAATTTTTTCTTTAATAGTGGATGAGGAAAGGAAAGAACAAAATAGCATATTATGTCATAGCATCATATTCGTTGCAAATCATGAAAAAGGTTACACGAACAATCATTAACACACACACGTAAACTTTTTTTTGTTATGTATTAAATGATAGGCATATATGTGGAGAGAAAAATAGAATGATAAACAGAGAGAGAGAGAGAGAGAGAGAGAGAGATCATCGAAGGCTTTGTTTTTGACTGACATCGGCCAAAGTTTCTGGGGTCTCAAAAGCGATGCGAAAAAAAAAAACCCAAAAAAACAACTTTCAGGATGAATAGAAAAGTCTCATTGATTTTTTGTTTTTGTTTTTACCAAGGAAAGAAGGGGTTTCCCTGACAAAAAAAAAAGAAAGAAAAAAAAGAAAAAGAAAAAACTACATCCCCAACGAACAAGCTTCTTTCGGTCGATAGACAATAAGCACAAAACCGGATCACATGAAGAAGGAATAAATATATATTTAAATAAAAAAAAGAAAAAGAAGAAGAAGAAAAAACAAACAAAACAACAACAGTTCATTCCACAGAAGTGTGTGTGTAGGTGTCTGGCAGCGGTTGTTGTCATTTGTAATGTTTTCTGCGATATGGTACCTTTTCTTATCCATACAAATACGGTCAGATTCATGAATTTCAGGCCTTTAGGGGAGATAAAAACCAAGTGTACAGAAGCATACAGAGACTTGTTCTGACACTGTTATTCTTCGTCAAGATTCCTTGTCATGAAGTGTGAAAACCGATGCTTTTTTGTCATTATTTTGTTTTAGACCGGATCCGGCCAGACCAGACCTAAGTTCAGTGCATGCTTAACAGGATTTGCAGACCAGGAGCCTGTTAAATTGCTTGGTTCTAACTTTTTGACAGTTAGTTACACGTGACTAAATAATGCCTACGTTGACCGAACTACGCCATTGGTCAGTTCCATACTACACACAGTTAGTAGCGGGTTACGACCATACTAGGCTCTTCCGTCCGAGCAATGCAACTGGCTCCAAAATCCCTTCTAAACGTGTGTGACAGAGTTACGATGTTACCACATTTCACACTCAAGGTAGGCTTAGTTAAAACATAATTATTTCAAAGGGGGTCGTCTCTGTAATGACCACACCTCACTCAAATGAATCTGGTTTTTGTATAAAAAAGCAAACAAACAAAAAACAAATAAATAGATAAATAAATGAATGAAAACAAAAAGGGTACCAAGTTAAAATTGTACGAAGTGTTCCTAAACAAATAAAAAATAAATAGATAAATAAATGAAAACAACACGGTAATCAGTATCAGTACCTCAAGGAGGCGTCACTGCGTTCGGTAAAATCCATATGCTATCGACACGTAGTGCTATTGACACATAACTGGTAACGAGCAGTAGGCCTGCCGTCCCCCCCCCCCCCCCCCCCCCCCGCCCCCCACTCCCCGGACCCCCCACCCCAAATCAGTGGTGCTATCAACACGTAGTGCTGTTCAAAAGTAGTGATAACGAAACGCAGCGCTATTGACACGTACCGCAATCGGGAAGTACCCAAAATACGTTAACGAAAAGAACGAACGAATGAACGAACACACACAACCACACACACACACACACACACACACACACACACACACACACACACACACACAACCACACACACACACACACACACACACACACACACACACACACACACAACCACACACACACACACACACACACACACACACACACACACACACACACAACCACACACACACACACACACACACACACACACACACACACACACACACACACACATGGCAACAGAGTGTAGAGAACATGGGCGAATGGCGAACAGACGAATCGGAATGACACCCTTTGTATTGCGAAAGTCCCCCCCGCCCCCCCACCCCCACCCCCACCCCCCCAACCCCACCCCTGCAAAAATGAACACACGCACGTACATAACACATCTCCATCACCCCGCCTCAATCAGTTGCCGTGAAGAGAACTGTCACTCAAGCGTCACAGGATGAAAGCGAGCGTGCGAAATTGACACGGGGTGATGAATTTCACCACACCCGGTGCGGTAGCCCTTTTCGATGCCCCGTTGGTTTACACCCCTGGATAAGAATTTTTTTTTTTTAAACCCAAAGAACTGGCTTGCCCAGTTTAGTCCCGGTGGTGTCTGTGTAGAATAGCCTTGAATGACCACCACGGTTAAACTTCAACTGGTCAAGACTGACCCCCCTTGCCTTGGTTCTACCTAGCCTTTTCTTCCTTTTTACGGATGTGGGGTTTTATTCCAGTCAAACCTCAAATGACTCCGTTGACAACTTTTGCCCAGTTTGAACCAATACAGGGTATTTAAATTGAACTGTTTGCTTTGCTTTAAGTTTTAATGGAAGGTTGCAGAATGGTTAATCTGTTCAACCTTGGGGAGTTTAACTCTCTCCATACGAACGGCGAAAGAGACGACGTTAACAGCGTTTCACCCCAATTACCATCATCAAAATATTGCAAGCGGAAGGCTCTTATACTGAAGAGGTGAATGTTGACAAAGAATACCACAATTCTGACGACGGAAGCTAAAGGTTGGGTCATTCAGACACCCACTGGACATCCGAGGGGTCTGTGTAGAGGAGAAAAGAGGACTGGCCGTGCTGAGTGAGTTAAAGGCTTGACAGACTTTTCATGCCATGCTGATGCGGGCAACAACAACAAAAATGAAACGAAAATGGAAAAAAAAAAAACACAGAAAGTATACTGTTTTTCCTCCAAATTACTCGTGGACACATCCAGAAATAGTGTAGGAGCTAGTTTCCCCTTTCTTTGCGGTCCGAGATAATCTGAGCGCGTCCAGACCACCACTCAAGGTCTAGTGGAGGGGGGAAAAATATCGGCTGCTGAGCCGTGATTGGAACCAGCGCGCTCAGATTATCTCGCTTCCTAGGCGGACGCGTTACCTCTAGGCCATCACTTCACCTTAACCCCCCTCAACCCCATTCACCCTTCAAACCTTCCCTCCCCCAACTCCTTGCTTTTTCAACAGCGTAATTAAACCTGTAAATAGGGGGTCATTTCCAGTTAGGAGCGGGGGATGGAGAGGGTTGGGGGGGTGTCGATCTTTTAACTCACTCAGTACGGCCAGTCCTCTCTTCTCCTCTACGCAGACCCCTCGGATGTCCAGTGGGTGTCTGAATGACCCAACCTTTATAGCTTCCGTCGTCAGAATTGTGGTATTCTTTGTCAACATTCACCTCTTCAGTATAAGAGCCTTCAGCTTGCAATATTTTGATGATGGCAATTGGGGTGAAACGCTCTTACCGTCGTCTCTTTCGCCGTTCGTATAAGCCACAAAGGACCTCCGTGGGCCATTCGAGGCTGGGTCAAAATGACCCTGGGGTGAAATCCAGCTGGGGGTGGTTAGGGTAGGGTGGGGGTCTAGTTTTAGGCTGTTACACCGGTTTATGTCATCATGTCAGCCGTTGGTGATGATGATGATGAACGCTTGTCCACTGCCGTGATAGAGTGGTCAGGTATTGGGGGATGGGGGTGGGGAGTGTCCGGGAGGGGGTGAGGGGTGCCCGTGGTGCGTGCGGGTGGAACATGGTATTGATCATTACGAATGTGGATGTGACAGACGTGTCTGGAATCTGCTGACTTTCATGAGCGTCTGTGTCCTTGTCTCTCTGTCTGTTTCTGTTCGTTCTTTAGTTTAGCGTCTTTTCACTATCAGTGATATTGGACGATTAAAAAAAAATGCAGGGGATGGGGGACGGGGAGTTTCAGTTTCAGTTTCAGTAGCTCAAGGAGGCGTCACTGCGTTCGGACAAATCCATATACGCTACACCACATCTGCCAAGCTTCTGACGAGGTTGTTACGGTCGAACCTTCAGAGGCATTAATTCATAGCCCTATTTCTATATTCCTTTAATGTTCTTCAAAATTGTTTTATTATCATTACTGAACTGTTACTGTTAAATGTTATTGTATGTAAGGTATGCATTTTTTTTTTTTTTTTTTTTTCTAAATTTAGATTTCTACCTTTTCTGTTTTCCTCTTCTTTTGGGTTACGTTGGATTTTTCTACAGAATTTTGCCAGGAACAACCCTTTTGTTACCGTGGGTTCTTTTACGTGCGTTAAGTGCATGCCGCACCCGGGACCTCGGTTTATCGTCTTATCCGAATGAATAGCGCCCAGACCACCACTCAAGGTCTAGTGGAGGGGGAGAAAATATCGGCGGCTGAGCCGCGATTCGAACCAGCGCGCTCAGATTCTCTCGCTTCCTAGGCGGACGCGGCATAGTTTTAGTAGTAGTATCAGTGTTGTGGTACAGTTGTTCACGTGGGCTCCACTGTAGTTCTGATGGAATTAATTTGTTAGTCTTGTTATTGCTGTTTGTCGTTGCAGGCGTCGTTCCGGGACTTGAACCTGGACTCGCTGTACCAGCGCTACACGGTCCGCAGCAAGCAGCTGTTGGTGCTGTGCTACATGGCTCTGTTGCTGCTGGTCTCACTGCTCGTCTTCACCACAGACCTCGTGCAGGGGAGGGTAAGGGGGCTGGGTTGTTCGTCGTGGTGGTGGTGGTGTGGTGGTGGTGGTGGTGGTGGTGTGGTGGTGTTGTTGGTGTGGTGGTAGTGGTGGTGTTGGTGGTGTGGTGGTGGTGCTGGTGGTGGTGGTGTGTTGTTATTGGTGGTGGTGGTGGTGTTGGTGTAGTGGTGGTAGTGGTGGTGGTGGTGGTGTGTTGTTCTTGGTGGTGGTTGTGGTGGTGGTGGTGTGTTGTTCTTGGTGGTGGTGGTGGTGGTGTTGTTGTTGTTGGTGGTGGTGGTGGTGTGTTGTTTTTGGTGGTGATGTGGTGGTGGTGGAGGTGTGTTAGTGTTGCTGTTGGTGGTTGTGGTGGTGGTGTTGCTGCTGTTGTTATTGTTGTTGTTGTTGGTGGTGGAGGTGTGTTGTTATTGTTTTTATTGGTGGTGGTGGTGGTGATGGTGGAGGTGTGTTGTTGATGTTGTCGTTGGTGGTGGTGGTGTTGTTCTTGTTGTTGGTAGTAGTGGTGGTGGTGGTTGTGGTGGAGGTGTGTTGTTGTTGTTGGTGGTGGTGGTGGTGGTGGAGGTGTGTTGTTGTTGTTGTTGGTGGTGGTGGTGTTGGTGTTGGTGTTGATGTCATCGTTGTCGTTGTTGTTGTTAGGTGTTGAGTTCTGTTGTTGTTGTTGTTGCTGCTGTATGCTTTGTTGCTGTTCTCGTTGTTGTTGTTGTAGTTTTGTGTTGTATGATGGTGATGACACAACACCACACACACACACACACACACACACACACACACACACACACACACACACACACACACACACACACACTACACTACACTACACTTAACCAGACGAACCCCATCCTTACCAAGTTCCCATCTGCTCCCTTTTTGCCTTTTTTTTCTTCTCTTTTTTATTTTCTTTATTTTTCTCTCCTCAAGGCCTGACTAAGCGCATTGGATTACGCTTAGCAGGTATGGTGCATGTAGCGTGTATATGGATTTGCCCAAACGCAGTGACGCCTCCTTGAGTAGCTGAAATGAACTGAACTGAACTGAACTGAACTGCTGTTGTTGCTCCACCCAGGGTCAACCGGACGTACACTACATCGGACAAGCGGTGACGCTGTCACTGGGAGCGCTGGGCTTTGGAGGCTTCATCGTGGACATGTCCAGGGGAGGGTTCTTCTTCAGGTACCCGCAGCAGGCGTCCATCGTCTTTTGGGTCGGCTGCCTGGTCGTCATCAACTTCTACTTTGGGTTCAGGTGAGCCTTAGCTTGGGTTTTGGGTTGAGTTGGGTTGGGAGGGGTGGGAGGTTTGGGGTAAAGTCTTGTGGTAAGGTCCCACCTAGGAAGCGAGAGAATTAGGGATCGATTTTCATGCTCGCTAGTGATTTTCTACCCCTCCACTACCTCCACTAGACCTTAAGTTAGTGGTCTGGACGCTAGTCATTCGGATGAGACTAAAACCCGAGGTGCCTTGTGTTGTGCAGCATGCACTTTGCGCACGTTAATTGATTAAAGAACCCATGGCAACAAAATGGTTTTCCCTGGCAAACGTTCCAAGGAAAAATCCACTGAGATATACTTGAGGTGTGTGTGTGCGCGTCATTGATTGAAACCTGACTGAATGACACAGGAGACGAACGATGAGCGCCAAATGGCAGCTGTCAGTCGGCTCTACCCAGGTGGACAGCCTGTTGGGCGAAAGACTCCGTGCTTATTAGATGCTTAGAGTTCAATTCTCTGACTGAAGACAGGCAGTATATAAGTATCGATAATAAAAATAATAATGACAACAACAACAAGACGACAACAACAGCAACAATGATGATGATGATAGTAATAATAATAATAATGATAGAAATGACGACGACGACAAAAACAACAACCAAACAACAACAAAAATGATAGTAATGATAGGGTGTAGTGGAGGGAGAGGAATTGAGAGGACGGTGGTAGGTGATGGGAATGATGCGGGTGATGGAGAGACAGTTGCTATTGTTTGCTGTTGTTGTTGTTGTTGTTTTTTTGGGGGGGGGTGTTTTTTTTGGTTTTTTGTTGTTGTTGTTTTTTGTTGTTGTTGTTGTTGTTGTTTTTTGGGGGGTTGTTTGTTTGTTTTCATATATGTTACAATTTGTGAGACATATTCTTATTCTTAACAAGAGAATGGGACTGGAAAACAATTAGCAGAAACCCAGGATTTGACAGCCCTGGAGGAATTTGAAACAACAACATCAACAGCAGAAACACCAACACCACCAACAACAACACCAACAACACCACCAACAACAACACCAACAACAACACCATCAACACCACCAACAACAACACCAACAACACCACCAACAACAACAACAACAACACCACCAACAACAACACCAACAACACCACCAACAACAACACCAACAACACCACCAACAACAACACCATCAACAACAACACCACCAAGAACAACACCACCAACACCAACAACAACACCACTAACAGCAACACCAACAACACCAACAACACCACCAACAACAACACCATCAACAACAACACCACCAAGAACAACACCACCAACACCAACAACAACACCACTAACAGCAACACCAACAACACCAAACAACACCAACAGCGCCACCACCACCACCAACAACAACACCACCAACAACAACAACAACAACGACAACAACAACAAGAGCAAGAAGAAGAACAAGAACAACACGAAGATGAAGAAGATGATGAAGATGATGATTCTTAACAAGAGAGAGAAAGGTCCCTGCCAAAACTATAAGCAGTTTCTCTTTGCTGAAGTAAAGAATGCTTCTCTCCAGTCAGCACAGGAGCAAAATAACAAGCGCGATCGGCACTCCACAGTGCGTAAGGGTGCTGTCATGTCATGCACTGTGCCTGCTAACATTTCCTTCAGAGGAAGAAAGTTGCTAACGAGAGCTCCTCACCTCACCTCAGGCCCATAACTACAGAGTAGTCGTTCGGGGGAGACCTGAGGATCGCA
>NC_134884.1:40356072-40366072 GCF_041734735.1 Babylonia areolata
ACACACACACGACGCGACACCACTCTACTCAACAACAGCATATTTGCTTTCATAAACACAACGTATAAACGTTAACCTGAAGCATATGTCGTAAAAGCGCATTAGAGAATTTTTTTACAACAATTGTAAAATTGATATAAAAACAATCAAGATGTACAATACGGCGACAACTTCTACCTTGCATACACAAACACAACTGCAAACGCACTGCACTGCTTGTTCAAAGCAAAAACGAAACACACTCCACGACATTCCACCAAGCAGAAACCTCATCGCCATTTCTCTCTCTCTCTCTCTCTCTCTCTCTCTCTCTCTCTCTCAGTCCAAAATCGATCGATAGAGAGGTGATCCATTTCTTTAACTACTTATGTAGTGTACATACAACCTGTAACTGAGTACAAACACATGCAGGTACCTTCATTTATCTTACCTAGGAGCTGACGGGTGGACACAGGTGGTAGGGATCTGTACTGTTAGCCTGGACAGTCGAGTTAGTGGTATGCTAGGGTCTCGTCGACACAGAACGCGCGTAAGCAAACATCCGCTTTCCTTTGTGTAAAACCCGGATCGAGCAAGATTTCTTCGGGTGATATGTTGTGAAAGATAACTCCCTATCCTCCGCCCCCCCCCCCCCCCCCCACACACACACACACACACACACATCCCCCCCCCTCCACTCCCCTCCATCCCAAGGCTCCTGTGTCGGATGTCATCAGTCATCATGCGATGTCGCATGAGAGCTTTGCTGATGACACACAACTTTATCAGTCGGCTTCCATAGCTGAACTTGATGCACTGGTGACTCAAACACAGGAGTGCATTGCTGGCCTAAAGGACTGGATGACTCTCAACAAGCTGCATATTAAATGGTGATAAGACTGAATTGATGATAACCTGTCCAAAGAAGTTTCGTCAACATCCATCCTTTCCTGACTCTGTTCTGATCAATAGCACACTTGTTTCACTTTCTCCCTCTGTTCGCAGTCTTGGTGTAATCCTAGACCAGTCTCTTTCCTTCCAACAGCACAATTCGAATATCTGTAAAGTTGCCTATTTGGAACTGCGTAGAATCAGCTCTATCCGCCACTATCTCTCAACCGATGCAACCAAGACACTTGTATGCTCTCTGGTTCTATCAAGATTGGATTACTGCAACTCTCTTTTGGCCGGCCTTCCCAAATACCTGTTAGACAGACTCCAAAGAATTCAGAATAACGCTGCCAGACTCATTTGCAGAGCTTCTAAATTTGACCATGTTTCTCCTCTCCTTCAGTCTCTCCACTGGTTGCCTGTTTCTGATCGAATAGACTATAAGCTATCCACTCTGACCTTTTCTGCAGTCAACGGATCTGGCCCCAAATATCTTTCTGAACTCATCCATATCTATACCCCGTCTCGCCAGCTCCGTTCTTCCTCTGATACTCGACTTCTCAGGATACCTCACGTCAGAAGTAAGACCTATGGACACAGATCGTTTTCTTTTCAATCGCCAAAGACGTGGAACAAGCTCCCTGATAACCTCCGTCATTCTGATTCCCTCGCATCTTTTAAATCTCGTCTCAAAACTCACCTTTTCCCTCAGCAATAAGTTCAATTGTGGCAGGTCCACAACTACATGCATGTATATGAATGTGTATTGTGTGTGCGTGTGTCTATGTAAGTTTGTGCCTGCCTATGTGTGCGTATGTGTTAGGGTAGCTGTTAGATACACATGTATGTTAAAATGTATGTATGCAGTGTGTGTGTGTGTGTGTGCGTGCGTGCGTGTGTGTGTGTGGTCACATTTTGGTGTGTGTATGTAACATAGATATAATGTTTTATGTTATCAAAAGCGTTTTTGTAAAGCACCTAGAGCAGATTTCTGGATAGTGTGCTATATAAGTATCCATTATTATTATTATATTAGATACGAAGGAATATTGGTAAATGGTGTTAATTAACCCTGGGTAAATTAATTAAACCTCTGTGCAGACTTACTAACTTACTTTCTCCTTTGTTCAGTGTTGATAACCTGCAAGGCTACATATTTTGGGGGTATTGTGTGTGTGTGTGTGTTGTTCTTTTTCTTTTTTTCTTTTTCTTTTTTTCTTTTTTTTTGGGGGGGGGGAGGGGTCTTGTTTTGATTTGTTGTTGTTGTTGTTTTTTTCATCTTCCGCAGGGATGCCAGAAACTTTCATTGTAAACGGTATCCCCACCCCACCGTCTGGAAATTCGTACATTTCCTGTTTTCTGTCACTCTCTTTGCTTCCGGTTTCTCTCTCTCTCTCTCTCTCTCTCTCTCTCTCTCTCTCTCTCTCTCTCTCCCTCCCTCCCTCTCTCTCTCCCTCTCTCTCTCCCTCCCTCTCTCCCTCCCTCTCTCTCTCTCCCTCCCCCTCTCTCTCCCTCTCTCTCTCCCTCCCTCTCTCCCTCTCTCTCTCCCTCCCTCCCTCTCTCCCTCCCCCTCTCTCTCCCTCTCTCTCTCCCTCTCTCTCTCCCTCCCTCTCTCCCTCCCTCTCTCTCTCTCCCTCCTTCCCACTCTCTCTCCCTCTCTCTCTCTCCCTCTCTCTCTCCCTCCCTCTCTCTCTCTCTCTCTCTCTCTCTCTCTCTCTCCCTCTCTCTCTGTGCCATCCTTTTCGTTTGTTCTTCTTCTTTTTTTTTATTCTAGCATCTCTCGCATTTTATATTTTTTGCCTTGCTTGTCCATTCATCTATATATATTTTTTTTTTTCTAGAAATGCTTGAATATGTTCTTTGCCTTTCACTGGACTTGAAAATTAATTTGGGTTCGTTTCGATCTTTTCTTCCCTTTCTTTTTTGCACTTTGGACGTACGTGGGCAATGCCCGATGGTGATATTTCGGTTTGTATTCCTGTTATTGTATATAACTTTGTGCATTATGTTTTGTTATGTTCATGATCAGGTTAGTTTGTTTTACCCCTGGAACATTGATGGAGAGGCTTGAAAGTATTCAAACATTTTAGAAATGATTATATATATATATATATATAGAGAGAGAGAGAGAGAGAGAGAGAGAGAGAGAGAGAGATGAATGGAAAAGCAAGGCAGAAAATTATATTAAAAAGCAAGAGTTGCCAGAATAAACGAAAGGAATGAGAGAGAGAGAGAGAGAGAGAATGCGAATGCGAATGTTTTATTCATAATAGGCCATAGCCCCTCATGTAGGGGTGGTGTGAAAACATTGAATCGATCGTACATCACATTTAACAATGAATACAACAGACAGAATTACAATACGCGTTACTCACTACAGATAGAACGAATCTGAAACGCCTTATACAAATATATTGTAAATTGTTTGACAACATTCTCATTCACAGATGCTAATAGCAGTGCAAGTTTGAAAACAGAAGGTTGTCTGTAAAACTTTTTAGGAATTAATTGTTCTCTGAGATCATCCAAGGCAGAACAACAAAATACAAAATGAACTTCACTTTCCTGTGCATCATTATATAATGGACACACAAGGTCACTTTCATTATGTGGTCTATAACGAAAACGATGAACAATTATATCAGATACCCCAAATCTAATTCGTCATAATAATTTTTAAGTGCTTATCCATTTTCATTAACATATATGTTGGCATGCAGTGCAGTGAGTTGAAATGTCGATACAAATCAAACCTGTTACTGTCCTGAAAGTGGGCACCCCACTTTTGCCATCTACAAAGTCTCTCCCGAAACATCTGTAAAAATGTACTTACATTCCCAACGCCTTGGTTGATCCACGCATACCTGAAACCTAATTCGCATAATTTTACTTTAACTTTAGTCGCCCAATTTACCTTGCCTCTAGCATCTAGGTCATATAACATATTATATGCTTTCTTTGGTAGTCTTGTGTCTTCCATTTCAATCAATTTTAACCAATATTTTATACATGTTACTGCTGAGTTTAGATATGTTGGATACCTACATGTTTCACCATAAACTAAGTCATTTGGCGTTTGTATCGATACGCCTAAAAATTTCTTCAGGGCAAATAAGTGAACTTTTTCACAATTTATTGAAGCGTTACCTAAGCCCCATACCTCAACATTAACACCATATTGAACAATCGTCTGTACTTGTGAATCAAAATGTTTGATAAACACTTGGAAAGACTGATTCCCTAAATTTGACAATTTCTGCATTATACATAACATAGCATGCTTTGCTTTGCTCGCTAGATCTTTACAAGTTACTAAGAAGCTTAATCGTGTTGAAAAATAAATTCCTAAGTATTTGTATACATTTACAACAGGTAGAATAACTCCATTATAAAACCATCGTTCCCTGGCTCCTAAATATCCACCTTTTCTAAACACAATTATATTACTTTTGGTCATATTTACTTTTAACTGAAGTGAGGAAGCAGCCCGATGTAAACTATTTAACTGTGTTTAAAGGCCAATAACCGTTTCAGACAACAAAACAACATCATCTGCTAAAAGTAAAATAAACAACTGTAAGACCTTTGTTGTGAATTGTGCACCATGTCTTCCATTATCGATAACCTCAGATGTCAGCTCATTGATAAACAAAGAAAAAAGAATGGGACTATATATACATCGCCTTGTTTCACTCCACTTGTACATTGAATATGATCTTGAAAATGGCGATACGTGAAGCCAACTTCTGTTTCACTCGATTCAGCATGAAGCCGATGAATACTGGCAAGAAACGGCCACACACTGCCAAAATTTGAGATGCAGCTGCAGGCATGGCGTTTTCTTGAAGTCCTTGCCAAATATAGGAGGATGAGACGGTCTCAGTCTTCTGTATAAAGCAAATAACTGCCAGAGGTCAATCGGTGCGTCTTCTCTTCGACACGGCAGTTCACTCCCCCGAGAGAGAGAGAGAGAGAGAGAAGCTGAAAACAAGGAGAGTGACAGAAAAGAGGAAATATCTAGCACAGAGTTTCAAAGACATGATCCAAGTTTTGTGTACAGGAATTCGACACTGCTTGTGCGTGAGTTTGTTTTGCGGGCTTGTTTTTTTTGTTTTTGTTGTTGTTTTGTGTGGGGGGGTTTTTTGTTGTTTTTTGTTTGTTTGTTTGTTTTGTTTTGTTTTGTTTCTGTTGCTTTTTATCAGGTTCTACTAGACTTCATTCACAGGGGTTTGTTTTCTGATTTTTGTTTTCAGCTCAGCATAATATAAGATATGCATTCCAGTCCATTTCTTCATTCAAACATTCATTCGTTCGTTCTTTTTTGTTCTTTTTGTTCTTTTTCTTTTTTGTCATTATACTAAATAAATGCATACATGTTTAGCACTAAAACACAGCAACAGATAGGAATTAGAAATGGCATGGAACACATGGGAAATAAGAGAACCAGGTTAAGCGACCCAAATTGTTCACGTAACACAATTTGAATTAACCGAGTAAACATATATTGACACAACGTGTTGTTGACTTTAGTAAGCACTTTATACTTTGTATACCAAACAAATAAAAATGAATAAAAAGAAACATTTTTTCTAATAAAAAAAAAAAAACCTGCAAGAGTGATCAAATAACGTGTTTCCAAAGCGCTTAGAGCTTGGTCTCCGACCGAGGATAGGCGCTATATAAGTATCCATATCAATCAAGAAACAAAACAAAAAACCCAGTCTAATTTGCGTTTTAACTTTCGCAGAATTCACATTAGCTAATCCATTTTGAGTTTTAACCCTTTGGTTTAAACAGATCTTTATTCAGAAAACATGTTATACATGTACACATAAAACAGCAGAGCAATAACAAGATGACAGATTATGTTTTAATCGGGAATGTGATAAATTATTTCCGTTGGTTTCGTTTGACGGCTGGTGAACGTCACACAAATGCAGTTACGTTGAAATAGATGTTTTAACCCTTTGACTGCTGCTGAAAAGTACGTTCTTCAGTGAATGGCTGTCACCTCACTGAGATAAGACAGAATTTACTCGTGAGGATGGTTGTTGCCGTTCTATAGTTGGAATTTTCCACTTGGGAAAAGGTTAAACTGATTGAGTTTCCCAGAGACCTTCGACAATTTTTCCTCCACGCCGCATCTTACATTTAACTCTCTCCATACGAACGGCGAAAGAGACGACGTTAACAGCGTTTCATCCCAATTATTATTACCATCACCAAAATATTGCAAGCGGAAGGCTCTTATACTGAAGAGGTGAATGTTGACAAAGAATACCACAATTCTGACGACGGAAGCTAAAGGTTGGGTCATTCAGACACCCACTGGACATCCGAGGGGTCTGTGTAGAGGAGAAGAGAGGACTGGCCGTACTGAGTGAGTTATAACATTATTCTCGTCAGTGAAGGGCTGTCACCTCACTGAGATAAGACAGAGCTTACAGGTGAAGTTGTTGATTACCGTTCTTTAGATGGAATTTTCCTCTTGGGATTATATTCACCTTTGTTCAGCAAAATTGAAAACTCCGTTGATAAACACACAAAACTTAGTAACTGCTCTTCTTCCAACTCATTCTACAGTGATCTCATCTCACCAAGGTTCGGATCAGCAGTTAAGGAGTTAAATAATTAAAAGATTCTGTGGCTGGTTATACAGGTTAAATTGATTCAATTTCCCAGGGACCTTTGACAATTTTTTTTCTCTACTCCGAATCTTACATTTAAAACATTAACAAAAATTGTTAAGAGCAGGATCGGAGTACAGAATATATATTTTCCGCTCTAAGTCCTATATGAACTCACTAGGGACGGTTCATTTTCTCCCTTTCCGCCACAGAGACCTCTGTCTGATGTCCTGTGGGTGTCCATCACATAGCTTTCGTCGCTAGATGCGCATCTTCCTTGGAGCAACGTGGCACATATGGTTAACACGCTCATCTACCAATTCAGTGTCCGTTTAGGGTCTTGGTTCGATTCCCGCTCTCTCCCTTTCAACCTATGTTTTTTTGTAAACATCTAAATGAGCGTCTAGTCATTCGGATGAAACGGATAAAACCGAGGTTCCGTGTGCAGCAAGCACTTGGCGCACTGAAAAGGAACCCACGGCAACGAAAGGGTTGTCCTCTGGCAGAATCCTGTAGAATTCCACTGTGAAAGGCACACACACACACACACACACACACACACACACACACACACACACACACACACACACACACACACACACACACACACACACACACACACACACACACACACACACACACACACACACACACACACACACACACACACACGTGCATTCAAGGCCTGAAGTGCGTTGGGTTATGCTGCTGGCCAAGCATCTGTCGAGCAGATGTGGTATAGGGTTCGGATCCACTCTGTTTACGCATACCCAGATTCAAACACTCGACTGTTAGTCCATCAGCCAGAAGGTTAATCGGTACCACTCATAGTGGCAAGTGTTATCATATATTTTTGGAATCGTCTTTGTTCCTAGATGTCAGAAAATCATGATAATGTTGTGAACGTGGCAGCTTTCTGCCTGTTATCACGTGATTTCTAACCCCACCCTACCGCGTCGAGAACGCACACCGTGATCAAGCTCTGTACTCCCAGAGCCTAAACCATTGAAGATAGAAAAACCATTATTGAACAAAAAAGATGTATAATAGCATGCTAAACAACTTTTGTTCTTATAAGTATATCAAATTATTATTTATTCGTGAAATGCAGTGGCGTTTTGAGGATTTCATGTCATATTCACACAAAATTCGGCATGTCGTCTTCTGTCAAAGGTAAATCGTTAGATATAGGAAGACACTTTATGAAGCAAAAGGAAGTGCATGGGACTTGTGAACAACTTTTATTCTCATAACACTATCAAAATGTTGATCGTTTTGGAAAAGTAATCACTTTTGTGAGTGTCATCAAAGATTACGCAACACGACAAAATTTTCAGTTTGTGTTCTGCTCTGCCTAAATGTTTGCAAAGAAAAAAGTACTACTCAACAAGAAGATGTAGAATAGCACGCAAAACAACTTTTGTTCTTATACATATATCAAAATATTATTTTGTTCATGAAATGTAGTGCCGTTTTGAGGATTTCATGACAAAATTCACACAAAATGCGGCACTTCGTCTTTTGTAAAGGCTACCTAGTAAGATATAGGAAGACATATTTAGAAGCAAAACGAAGCGTAAGGGACGTGTGAACAACTTTTATTCTCATAAAACTATAAAAATGTTAATCGTTTCGGAAAAATCATGGCTTTTGTGAGTTTCATCAAAAATTACACAACACGACAAAATGCCCAGTTTGTCCAAGTCGGTGTAATGCTCTGTCTAAATGGTTGTAGATGTAAATATACAGGTAACTGCTAAACAACCAGATGAAGAATAACACGCTAAAGAAAATTTGAGCAGAAATAGATGAAAGTCAAATTAAAAGATATTGCATTTTGACCATGGGCACACATGCAAACTGGGGGAGGAGCAAAACAGAGACAATACTTGAAGACCTAAATCTATTAAAGGTAAATCAAACAGCAACCCTTGTTTTTATCATTTGATATGTGAAATTATCACATATTCTTATGATATAGGGATTAATATAAAGAAAGTAAAATCTATATTTTTCCTGTGTTTGTGTCTGTTTCAGACGGCGTCAGAGGGCAGTACTGACCACCAGAAGTACTTCTGATTGATAAGGATCCAGTACCATAATGGCAGAAGCTCCGCCTGAAGGAAGACCCGGATTAAAGTCTTCAGCTGACCAGTGTATCATCCACTAACAGACTTACAAATGTGATATGAAAATGAGTCTGATTTCTCCAAATTCATTCCAATCATGGGCAACTTTGCTTGAAGCGGCTGAAATAAGGAATCATGCACCTGTGCTGGATGCTGCCAAGACGGTAGTTGGTATGGAAGTACCAAAAATAAAATGCCCTAGGTACTGCAGAACTGTCTTCACTATGAAACATACTTTGAACAGCCTGAAAAGAAAAGCAGAGGAACCAGTTCAACCACGTGAGGAAGCTTCGCAGACAAAGCGGCAAAGTCGAGGACCATCTTCTACTTCGAGGGTTCTTCCAAAACAATGTATATTTTGTGAAAAGTCTTCGAAGTATTTGAAAAATTACAACACAAGAGAACAGTTCATACAGGCAAAAGAACTTCGTGTGGATAAAACATTACGTGACATTGCTCCTGGGAAGAATCACTCTCTTGTTGATGGAATCTGCTATCTTTTGAAGACACAGTGCTGTGTCGTTCTCTTCAAGCTGTTCATATGATACTCCATGTCCTAGCCTGTTCAACGTTCTGATCAGCTACACGTTTCAAGTAAGACTTTTCAGACCATATTACAAAAGGATGTGTTTTGGAGTCTTCTGTTGCCCATTACTTACAGCAAACACAATGTCTTGGTTAAACGAGTCGATGAGGATTCGATTCCTGGTTGATGTGTTCTCGTTGTTTGGATCACCAGTAATGAGTGCCAGACGGAAGCGTTTCAGATCAGCGGGTCCAACAGATTCCATTGTGTCCAAATCTGAGGGGTTGATGGGCCATGGTGACTTGTTCTGCGAATTTTTCACTGCTTGTCGAAGATGCAGAGATGCTTTATCCAACACTTTGTCAATCGATGAGCTGTCTGATTTCCACAAGGCCAGCTGTATTTTGAGTGCCTGATACATTCGGCCAAGTTCGTGGGGACTGAGAGTGACTGGCATCACTAAAATCTTTCCATTTTCATCTGGAAACATAAACAGCTCCTCACTAAATCAAATCTCAAGCTTTCTACGGATGTGTCTAGTTGTGGAATCTTTGACGTCTTTGATACCATTCACTGACATGAACATCTTCAACTTCTCAGTAAGAGACACTAGAGGAATGACGTCTGGCTGTGCCATTAGTTCTTTGATGTGCTTGAAAAGCAAGGCATACGATGCATCTTCTGCGTTCTGATACGTCCTTTCTTTGTCATCTGGCATTTCCTCATCAGCCTCTTTCTGAGTTGGCAATCTGTCTTTACATGTTTCTTTAGTGTATAATCTGTAGCATGTCCGACGGTATTGTGCCTCAGCTCTGTTTGTCACTGCAGTTATTTTGGTGTCACATTTC
>NC_134884.1:40376072-40378572 GCF_041734735.1 Babylonia areolata
TACCCACAAAAAAAAAAAAATCAACCACTCACCCTACAAACATAAAACACATACCAATGGGACAAATACAACAACGAATTTATTTAAAACACTTTCATTAAGTGAAGGAACCATATGGTTTTGATGATATAGGTAATCCAGTATGATGCACATCTGCAGGAAAAAAAAAATTTTGAACACAGGTTCATGCTCTGAATCCTCCAACACTGGTACAGTCACTCTCCTGTACTCTTGGTTTGATGTGCTAATGACATCATTTATGCAAAAAGTATAAATCTTTTTTTAATTAAAAAGAGAGAGAGATTGTTTGACTTGATCCACTCTTATGTTCCACACGAATCGGTTTTGCCTGGGTGCCGCCATGTTGAAAACCATGTGTTCTGTGAAGTTCAAAACCATCCAAAACTACTACAGAGTGAATGAAGAACGGTCTAAGGGAAGGAACTTGCCGAATAAGTGTCTGAGTTATCTAGAAATCCTGAGTTGTAGCCCTTAAAGTAAGATCGGTAACGTCACAAAATTATCAAAATCTGTCGGAAGAATGAGACACGACTTCATGCGAACGGAACAGCGTCGGAAATCCCGCATCCGGCAAGACTCGATTGAGCACTGATATGGAAACACAGCAAAGTTGATTGTTTGTTGTCTTTTTGTGAGGTTTACATTTTGGGGGGAAGACCAGAGTAAGATCAACATCAACACAGTCAAAGTCGGCTTCCTGTAATACTTTGGATGGATGTGGATGTTCTACGAAAATCAGAGAGAGAGAGAGAGAGAGAGAGAGAGAGAGAGAGAGAGAGAATATAGAAATGTCGATTTCTAATTAATAATAACAGTTAATAATAATATCATTTATTTTCAGTCTGATATCATCATCTTAGATGAACAGACTATAAATAAATAAACGAACGAAAGAGAGAGAGAGAGAGACGGGGGGCGAGGGGTTCATGTAGATATATATCGATGTGAAGTTGTACAGGAAAATATACATCGATTTGAAGTTGTACACGTCTGTTTGTTGTTGAAAGTATCATGGCTGCTGACAAGCTGAGGCAGGACGAAGTCAACTGTCGGCTGGAGAAAAGATTGTGTAACCCTGACAACAAGAGGTGAGGTCTAATATATCAGACACACACACACACACACACACACACACACACACACACACACACACACATACACGCGCGCGCACGCACAATATAATGTAAATGCCAAACCGTATGACTACCACTGCAGATTTATGAAGCATCATACAACGTATATCACGTAATATGTTCTTTCACAACAATAATGTAGCAATACATAATGTACATTTTATCTATCTCCATTTCCAGCACACACAAAAAAAACATTTTCATTCAACTTGCAATTTTTGTTGTGCTTTGTTATTTTAATCATGTTTCTGTGGGTTATGGTTTCATATGAAGTATGGGTACCTTACCATTTCCTAGTAAAGACTGTTGGTAACACTTCCAATGAATGCGTATTGTTTATAAATTTAAAATAGTATCTTAAACCATTTTTTAGAGTGCGCAGATTATGGTCCTACTTTTGCACCTGTTGACAGTTTCGCAAAAGCAATGATATGATTGAATATGGAATTGGAATATGGAATTTTGTATATTGTATCGTATTGTATTGTATTGCATTGTATTATTTTCGTCACAAACCGATATCACCAGTGAGAGCGGGTTTACAAAGTACAGCGCCACTTCCTATTTTCCTTTTCTTTCTTTCTTTCTTTCTTTCTTTCTTTCTTTCTTCTATCGGCAAATGTATTTGCTTAATGATCGAAGTGGAAGTTTCTACCGTGAATGTTTACCTGGGACAACCCTTTTGTTGTTGTGGATTGTTTTTCGTGCGCTAACCCCATGCTCCACACGAGACCGCGGTTTGTCGTCTCATCCGAATGACTAGCACCCAAACCACCACTCAATGTCTATTGGATGTGATGGAGAGAGAGGGAGGGGGGAGGAGGGAAGGGGGAGTATAAATCCAGGTAATAACGTCGTTTGCAAATAGTACTAAGTTTATGTTGTAGCACTGAGAAACTACCACGCAGCCATTATTAGCGATGTCGCACTGAACGTGGTGATTGGTTGGTTGGTTGGTTGGTTAGTCTAATCAGGTTCAACGAGGTGCCGGGCATGATGCGGCGCGTGCTGATGACGTTCAAGGCGGCGGAGACGGAGAAGAGCTTCTCCCAGCAGCCTGACGACCTGTTCAAGGTCTACCTGCTGGCGGCAACACTCATCTCCATCACCATCTTCCTCGTGCAGGGACTCATGATGCCCAGGTGAATCACGGTGCTCACACACACACACACACACACACACACAGGCTCACATGTCAGGGAGCGAATTGCACGGTTTTTGTGTGCTCCCTTCTGATTGGTCGGACCTGAGAGTCGGAAGTTGGGATGAGGAGTCAACGGTTCCGCTTCACTCTTTGTAAGAGAGAGAGAGAGGGGAGAGAGAGAAAGCAAGAACGCAAGAATTTT
>NC_134884.1:40383572-40391072 GCF_041734735.1 Babylonia areolata
CGGGATGATGGTGTGGGTGGGAATTTTTAGTTAGTTGTGTAGTGGGGGCATGGGGGGTGCGGAGGGAGGGGGGTGAAATGAACACTTACTACCAGTGCACAACAAAGTTTCATTGACGGGTGAGTGTATCGGTGATAGGAAACTCTAGGGAGAACTGGACAGTACAAGGTCTTCAGAGAAGAAGCCCCCCCTCAGTCAAGTGTTTCGGCCCTTAACTCTTTACACTCTAAGGGGGCCGGGCCGCACCCAGGTCATGACTCCTGGATGCCCTTGTATTGCCGCCTTTTCGTGTGTTTTTTTTATTCCCCTGGTCCTCAGCAGGTTCGAACCCACGCATCCAGGGTGGTCGCCACCTCAGGAATGAGTCACCTTTTCTGGCAGACGTTTTAACCACTGAGCCATCGTACGCCTAGTTTGAGTAGGAAATTGAATCCTTATGGAGTTTACTTTCATTCCTCCTCGACCAGATCCAGCTGGAACTCTTTTCTGCTGCTTCTGCCATTGCCTTGAGAGCCCATGTCCTCTCTCTGCGAGAAATCGACAGCTGTTTCATGAGGCTGTAGGCAGATGCGCCGGCAAATCCTCTCGCACCAATATCTATGGCGAGGTTCTGTGAGATATTTTGTCAGTCTTGCAGCCATGACAGAGAAGAAGATTTTTCCTTCGATATTCTGGTGCGATTTAGGTCTGAACTTGGCTGATGGCACAACACGACGCATTAACCCTCTCACTGCTGCTGACGAGCATGTCCGTCAGTGAACGGCTGTCACCTCACTGAGATAAGACAGAGCGTGCAGTCATCATTGGCTATTTTAGACTTCTTGCACTTGATGATTGCCCTACTTTTGTTCAGCAAAATCAACACTTACTACCAGTGCACAACAAAGTTTCGTTGAAGGGTGAGTTTATCGCTCTTTACCTCTGTGTACTATTGTGCACATTGCATTTTGATTATATATCCATTTACTTCCCTTTATTTTGTTTTAATTTCATTTACTTTAGTCAATTAAAGAAATATATTGATTTTTTTTTAATTCAATCAATCATTAATATCTTTCTTATCTGTTTTTTCATGGGGAATTGGAAAAAAGAGAATGTACTGAGGGAAGCTTGTGCTATTATAAATTTTTGTTTATGATTTTGTTGATTGGAAGATGAAACGTTGTACGCAGTAGGATGAAAATTAATGCTCCTTCTTATATGTCGCCTTTGTTATTATTATTATATCAGTAGTAGTAGTAGTAGTAGTATCATTATGGTTGTTGTTGTTGTTAAACGTGTCAACAATGTCTCTTTTGGAAATGATAAAGTCATCCTGTACCTGCTATATATCGTGCAGGCGCACTGTGGATGTACCGTTGTCTGTCAAAACGTCCATCTACCTCCTGATCATGTTTGTTACCATGCACTGCATGGACAGACAGGTATGATATGTAGTAGTGATGGTGATGGTGATTACCGTTATTATCACTGTTGTTATTATCGTTGTCATTATTACTGTTGGTATTATTATTGTTAGCAGTGGTAGTAGTAGCATCATGTTGTTGTTGTTATTTGTTTCCGTGTGTGTGTGTGCTTCATGTCACCATCTTTATTGTGATTATGATTATGGTAACAATTATTTTATAAGTCGTAGTAGTAGTAGTAATAGTGTTATCATCATCATCATCATCATTATAGCACTGCTGTGCCTTACAATGACAGTAAGAATATTTGAAATAACGACGAAAAAAAAAAGTCTGGAGGTACGAGGCACCCTTTGCGAAATGGTGTTGTGTCCTCGGGAAAAGCACTTTTCTGTGATTCCCCTCACTCCAATAGATACAAATTCAAAAAAGGAATGATAATGATGACGATGATAATAATAGTAATAACAATAATAACAATAACAATGTCAACAACAATAACAACAGCAACAACATTGATCATCATCATGATCACCATCATCGTCATCATCACCGTCATCATTATCACCATCATCATCACTATCATCATCATCATAATCATCATCATCATCACCACCATCACCACCACCACCATCATCATCATCATAATCACCACCACTATCGTCATCATCATCATCATCACCACCACTGTCATCATCATCATCATCATCGTCGTCACCACCATCATCGTCATCATCTCATCATCATTATCACCATCATCACCATCATCATCTCCGCCACTACCATCACCACCACCTTCTTCTTCTTCTTCTTCTTCTTCTTCTTCTTCTTCTTCTTCTTCTTCTTCTTCTTCACCACCACCACCACCACCATCACTACCATCGCCATCATCATCATCACCATCACCATCACCATCGTCATCATCATCACCATCATCAAAAAGTCCTACCTACCTGACCCGCGGCCCTACCCAACCCTCCCTCCCTCCCTCCCTCCCTCCCATGCAGATAGAGTACACGAACCGTCTGGGTCACTCGTGGAAGCTGCAGTTCCGGACAGAGACGGAGCTCTTCAAGCGGGCGGCGGCCATGAACAAGATCCTCTTGGAGAACATCCTGCCGGCACACGTGGCCGCCTACTTTCTCAGGTCCTCCCGGAAGTGTGATGTACGTGACTGCTGTGGACTTTTTGTTGTTGTTTGTTTGTTTGTTTTGTGTGGTAGTGTTTTGTTTGTGTGTTTGTTTGTCTATTTGGTTGATTGGTTGGTTGGCTGGTTGGTTGGTTGGTTAACAAATAGTAAAGAGTGGTAACTCTCTCCATTCATAAGGTACACAACTTCAAGCATGCTTATTGGTTGGTTGTTTAGTTATTCATTCATTTATTCATTTATGTATTCATTTATTCATTTATCTATTTATTTATTTAGTTAGTTATTTAGTTAGTTAGTTAGTTATTTGTTCATTTATCTATTCATTTAATTATTTTTCTATTTATTTATCCATCTATTTATTTATTTATTTGTTTATTTATGTACTTATTTGTTTTGCTTATTTTCTGATTCAATTTTATCTATCTATCTATCTATCTATTGTTTAGTTGTTGTTGTTTGCTATATCTATCTATTATTTGTTTATTCGTTTATTTATCTATCTGTGTATCTATATATCTATATAATTATTTACCTATCTATCTATCTTCTCCTCTACCTATCTATGTATCTATCTTCGTTGGTGGGCTGCGACTCCCACATTCACTCGTATACGCAAATAGGCTTTTACGTGTATTATCGTTTTTACCGCCGCCGTGTTGGCAGTTATACTCCGTTTCGGGGTGGGTCGGGAGGGGGGGGGGGGGGGGTATGCTGGGTATGTTAATGTTTCAACAAACCACCGAACGCTGACGTGGATTGGGGGATATCTAACGAGCGCATTTTGATCTTCCGTATGCGTGTACGCTCGAAGGGGTTTCAGGCACTGGCAGGTCTGTACATCTGCTGACATGGATGATCGGGGGAAAAAAAAAGAAATAAAGAAAATCTCCACACTTTACCTACCAGGCGCCGTGACCGGAATTTGAAACCCGGGACCCTCAGATTGAAAGTCCAACACCTTTAATCAACCACTCGGGCTGTTACGCCCTGTCACGTCCTGTTGGATGGACATCAACCTATAATCTCTTCCTTTCATGCTGTGTCTCTCAGTTTGACGCTGTGGTTATCCTTGTACATGTATATATGTATGTAATTGAATTTCACTTAAGCGCGTTGGTTTACGCTTCTGGTCAGGCCACCTGCTTGGGCAGATGTGGTGTAGCGTATTATGGATTTGTCCGAACGCAGTGACGCCTCCTTGAGTAAACTGAACTGAACTGAATATGACTACATTTATATGCGCATATGTTCGTGTGTCGCATCGAACACCGGTAGATATGTAAATCGGTCAGTGTGCTGATAATTATCTTCACCATTGGAAAATAAAAGATTCATTCATTGTCGTGATTTCAGGACCTCTACCACGAGGACTACGCTCACGCCAGCGTGATGTTCGCCTCCATGCCGGGCTTCAAGGACTTCTACCAGCAGACGGCGGCCAACCAGGAGGGGCTGGAATGTCTGAGGGTCCTCAATGAGATCATCTCCGACTTTGACCAGGTGTGGGGGCCAAGCAGTTTGGTCGTGGCAGGGGGACTGGGGGAGGGGAGGGGTATGCGAGTGGGCGTGGGGGGAAGGAGGAGGAGGAGGAAGGGGGTTGGGGGATGTGAATGGAGAGGGTCTGGGTTTGGGGTGTGGTGGGGGGGAAGAGGAGTGGCTGGGAGATAGTCTGCTCACATGCGCTGGATCATTGTTTGGTCTTTAGAACTTCTGCTGCTACAACTACAACAATTGCTCCTGCTAAGAAAAAGAAGAATGATAATGAGGATTGAGTCACACATTTCCCAGACAGTAAGCACGTGGCGTTTACAAATAGAACAGCACGAAGAAGAAGAACAATGATTTATGCATACATAAACGTACCTGCATTAAGTAAGCCAATACCATAAAGTACAGCGACGTGTGAATTGGGGTACCTGGCTTCGGTTGAGGGAAAGTGGAAGGTTAAAACGGCGGAAGAGGAGGATTTTTGGCCCCGCCTTCCTAATCTGAGCCCTACACACCACAGTTCTTATTATAACTCATTGTCTGCCTGTGGAAGGCTAACGGCCCTTTCTTTGCCATTTTCTCCTTTTTTTTCTTCTTTTTTTGTAGTTCTCTCTGTATCCACACAATTGAAATGTTTTCAGATTATTTCCTTGCAATCATCCAAGACCCAACACAGTTGTTTGTTGTTATTTTGTTTGTTTGTTTGCTTTGTGATGTTGTTTCTTCTCGTTCTTGTATTTTTTTTTTTTTACCCTTGTCTGCATCAAACTGCTGGAGCCCTAGACGCATTGAAATCAGAATCCCAATGAGTTCCACCCCGTGAAAGCTGAGTATGGCTGTCTACATGGCGGGGTTAAACGGTTATACACGTAAAAGCCCACTCGTGTACATACGAGTGAACGTGGGAGTTGCAGCCCACGAACGAATAAGAAGAAGAAGAAGAATCCCGATGACCGTAAAAGCAAAGCCTTAATCTATACATATATTATATATATATATATATATATATATATATATACATATGGAAATTAACAAATAATGAGGCCAGGAGATGAACTGATTAACAAATAGTAAAGAGTGGTAACTCTCTCCATCCACAAGGTACACAACTTCAAGTCAGTGCTGCCTACGCTTCCGATTCAGCTAGCACACAGGTAAATAAAAGGTACATTGGAACAAACCCAGACACTTCTTCAAAAAAGGAAGCGCCGGGCCTGTCTTTATACCGATATATATATATATATATATATATATATATATATATATATATATATATATATATATATATATAGTAAATAATAGTAATAACAAAGTTAACAATGATAACAATAATAATAAAAATGACGACGACCATGGTGATGTTGATGATAATAGTGATAATGATAATAAATGATAAATAAAAAGCGGTTGGCTTGCTCCGCTACCTTCGTGAAATGGAAATTCGTTTCGCTTTTCGTTTTGTTTCGTTTAATCTGTTGAACCATCGAATACGGCAATTACACATAATTTTATTGAATAGATTGTGATTTTCGAGTATTGTTTGTAGTGGACACCATCATTTCATGACTTCGGTTTTTGATTGTGTGTGTGTGTGTGTGTGTGTGTGTGTGTGTTTACAGCTGCTGATCCAGCCGCACTTTCAGGACGTGGAGAAGATCAAGACCATTGGCAGCACCTACATGGCCGCCGCGGGCCTTCAGCCTACAATGGCCAGGAAGCAGGTCTGTTGCGCTTGGACACTTCAGTACAGTGTTCGATGTGCTGTGATGATAATGATGACGATGACGATGGTGATGGTGATGATGATGATGACGATGGTGATGATTACAAGAATCGGAAGAAGAAGAAGAACGAGAAGGAGAAGAACAAGGAGGACACACACACACACACACACACACACATATATATATATAAAATTATGTGTGTGTGTTATACAATGTAATATAAAGCAATGTAACGGAACACAACACAACACAATGCAACACAATACAATAAAGTACAGTACAGTACAACACACCACAACGCGACAAAACGCAACGCACCACAGCACAATATAATGCTAAGGAACGCAACGCAACACAACTCAACGCAACGCAATGCAACTCAATAAAACGCAACGCAGCACGACACAACACATCACAGCACACTACGTACAACACAACACAATACAATACAACACAACACAATACAATACAATACAATGCAATACGATACAATACAGAGCTAAACAACGCAGTGGAATGCATTGCAGTATAACACAACACAACAAATACAACACAACACAACACAACACAAACACAAGCACAACACAAACGCAAGCACAACACAAACACAACACAAACACAACACAACACAAACACAACACAACACCAACACCAACACAAACACAACACAACACAACACAACACAACACCAACACAACACAACACAACACAACACAACACAACACAACACAACACAACACAACACCAACACAACACAACACAACACAACACAACACAACACAACACAACACAACACAACACAATACAATACAATGCTAAACAACGCAGTGCAATGCATTGCAGTATAATACAACACAATAAATACAATACAACACAACACAACGCAATGCAACACAACACAACGTAACACAACGCAGCACAACACAACACAAACACAACACAAACACAAACACAACACAAACACCAACACAACACAACACAACACAACACAACACAACACAAACACACAAACACAGCACAGCACAACACAAACACAGCACAGCACAACACAAGCACAGCACAACACAACACAACACAAACACAGCACAACACAACACAAACACAACACAAACACCAACACAACACAACACAACACAAACACACAAACACAGCACAGCACAACACAACACAACACAAACACAGCACAACACAACACAAACACAGCACAACACAGCACAACACAAACACAGCACAACACAGCACAACACAAACACAGCACAGCACAACACAAACACAAGCACAGCACAGCACAACACAACACAAACACAGCACAACACAGCACAACACAACACAACACAGCACAGCACAACACAGTACAAACACAGCACAACACAACACAAACACAGCACAACACAAGCACAACACACAACACAAGCACAGCACAAGCACAGCACAACACAACACAACACAAACACAACACAACACTGTGACAATACTGTGCGCAGAGCAAAGAGGAGATGCAAAGGAACGTGTCCACCATGGCGGAGTTTGCCCTGGCCATCATGAAGGTTCTGGACGACATCAACAAACACTCCTTCAACAACTTCAAGCTCAGGATAGGTATGGACAATAATATAATGCCTTGTAATTGTGTCTGCCTCCTTTCTCTCTCTCTCTCTCTCTCTCTCTCTCTCTCTCTCTCTCTCTCTCTCTGTGTGTGTGTGTGTGTGTGTGTGTGTGTGTGTGTGTGTGT
>NC_134884.1:40393572-40446072 GCF_041734735.1 Babylonia areolata
GGGGCCTCACCTCCGTCAAGGGCAAGGCGCCCATGAAGACCTACTTCCTGCAGCAGCCCCTCACTGAGAGCCACCTCTGAGACATGGACTTCAGGGATGGGGGGGGGGGGGGCAGAGGGGGAGGGAGGGGGGATAGAGGGGGTAGAGTAAGGGTGAAGGCAGGGTATAGAGGTTGGGGAGTGGTAGTGCCACCCCCCCACCAAAAAATGTCCTTGAAGAACCTACTTCCCTCTGGCAGCCCCTCAGAGAGAGCCACCTCTGAGAAAGACACTTTGGGGATGGGGAAGGGGAGTGGGGTGCTGGGTGAGGGTAAAAGCAGGGCACAGTGGGAGGTGGGTACTTACGCCATTCCACCCCCCCACCCCACCAAAACAAAACAAAAGAAACCTCCTTGAAGACCTACTTCCTTCTGGCAGCCCCTCACACAGAGCCACTACCCCTGAGTCAGACAGAAGAGGAGAGGTGGAGGGGTTGATGGTATGGGGAGGGGGGGGTACCGTCTTCCCCTCCTATCACCCCCCCCCCCCTCAACCCATCCCCCCTCCCTCCCCTCCGCCCCTCAATAAAGCCCTTGGACTTCAGTTTTGTGTATGGGAGCTATTGCTGTTTCTTGTCTGCAAGTCCTCACCCGAAACAGGTGCCAGGTGGTGGAAGTGTGCATGTCATACGAGTGGGAAGAGGGGAAGATACGGCCAAGGGGACGGGGGGGGGGGCTGATACTTCCCCTAAAAAGGTCTTTTGTGTCTGGGACCTAGTGCTGTTTTTAGTTGTCTGCACATCCTCACGTACATGGAGGTGCCAAGCGGTATGTGTATCAGGACGTGTGGATGTCACAGGGAGAGGGGAGTGGAAGAGCAGGGCTTGAGGGAGGGCGGAGAGTGGGGTTGGGGGGAGGGGGGGGCGGAGATCGGGTGCTGCCCATCAAAAAGCCTCTTGGACTTTGGTTTTGTGCCTGGAACCTGTTATATTTGCTGTCTTTGTCTTCAGGTCCTCTATCGTATACACGGGAGTGCCATGGCAGCAGCAGAGGTGGGGTGGTAGTGGTGGTGGCTTCAGGGAGTGTGAGGGTGTTTGGAAGAGGGGCAGTATGGGGTTGAGGGCATGGGTGGTGGGGATGGGTGGGTTTGGCGCTGCCATGTCCGTCCCTTCCCTAAAATGTCCTTAGACTTCAGTTTACTCTGGGACTGACCTTCAGGTTTTCAGGGCCACACTAACAGATACAGGCACATGTAAACACACACACACACACACACACACACACACACACACACAGCCACCACTTCGCCGTGTGTACTTTGTGTGTGGGAGAGCGGGGGGACGGGGGGGTATTGTATTATATTAGATTGGGGATGGGTCAGGAGGGCTCAGGGGGGTGGACTGAAAATGGCGAGGGGGGGGTAAGGGCCGGTATGTCTTCCTCAACAGTATAGGCCACCACCCTCACTCAGACGTTGACAACAGAACTATCTGTTCTCGCCCGTTCTGCACTGAACAAACCGACGATAATCTAAATTCTAAAGCTTTCTGTTTTTCTTCTACGTTCGTGAAAATGCAACTACCACGTCCACTCGTTTCTCTGTGGAAAAGGGGCTGTTAATTTGGGACATGAACGTGTGTAACCCCTTCACTGTTGAGCCTTCTTGAAGTTATATCAGTGTGGCATGGATCTCATGGAGTTCAAATGGTACACTTCCTGTGCGTTCCAATAGTGTAAGGCTACGTTCACACTGAGCCCAGCCAGTTACTCACAGCAGCTGGCCGAGAATTATGCTCACGTCATGTTTACGCTATTTTCGCTCTCTATGAATGTCAGCGGTAAGTGTTCACACTGGCCTCCAGCCGTCTCCTGCCAGCTGTTTGATTTGAAGCGAGTGCACAAAATGAAACTGATGGCTGGTCCAAGGGGCGGAACTCTTCAATGATACCAGCAGCGTGAATCCCAGTGAAAATAGTCGTTTCTTCCGTCTGGATAGTGCCGAAGTTGATGGTAACTCGCTGTTTGTGACTGAAGTGTGTTGCTGTGTCAAGCTGACAGCAGCTGGCTGTGTCTGACTGAAGTGTGTTGCTGTGTAAGGGTGACAGCAACAGGCTGTGTCTGACTGAAGTGTGTTGCTGTATCAGGCTGACAGCAACAGGCTGTGTCTGACTGAAGTGTGTTGCTGTATCAGGCTGACAGCAACAGGCTGTGTCTGACTGAAGTGTGTTGCTGTGTCAGGCTGACAGCAGCTGGCTGTGTCTGACTGAAGTGTGTGGTTGTGTCAGGCTGACGGCAACTGGCTGTGTCTGACTGAAGTGTGTGGTTGTGTCAGGCTGACAGCAACTGGCTGTAGGCAACTGACCGGGCTTAGTGGAACGTAACCCGAGTTTACTGTGGAGAAAAAAAATTAATGCAACTACAAGATGAACTTGAGATGTCCCGATACAGAGTGGTGACTGACACTGACACATAGACCTGAAAACCCAGTACATTTATCTCAGTGAGATGGCAGTCCTTCACTGACTGAACGTACTCGTCAGCAGCAGTCAAAAAGTTAATCCCGCCGTTTAGGCAGCCGTGCTTCGTTTTCGGGGGGCGGGGGGGGGGGAGGTGAGAGGGCAAGCCGACGACGAAGACACGTGATTCTGTGATTCTTATGCACGAAAAGAGACGAAGACAATGAATTGCAGCACAGTTGCTTCCCTTCGATGTGGACTCTCGGGTGAAGAAGTGGATGTGAATATACGACTACAATAACAGATGAATCGGTTGGAATTGACCTTCAGAAAGTGGTGTACGTTTTATGATTTGACGTTCATATCCTTGGTGCTGTTCATTTTGACCAAAAGGCTGTTTGTTTAATTGATGGCAAGCGCTATTATAATATGGCGAAACTTTTTTCTTTTCTTTCTTTTTTTTTTTTCATGAAAAAGTGTTTCACAAAGATGTACACTCGGAATTTGTCGTAAACATTATATTTGTATTGTTAAGCGCTTTAATGTGTCTCTTCACGAAATTCAGCACTATATAAATACTTTTAGATTAATGATATTATTGTTTTTATCATTACTATTATCGTATTATTATCATTATTATTATTATTATTATTATTAACTGTTGACAAAAAAAAAAAAAAAAAAAAAAAACCAGAACATGAAGAACAAATGGATGGATAGATGGATGGATGGGTGAACCTTTTTTCTTTCTTTTTTTTTTTTTTTTTTTTTTTTTTTTTTTTGTGCATGGAAGGGTTTGCACTGGACACACACAATACAAACACCCACGCACATACACATGCACGGACTCGCGCGCGCGCACGGACACACACACACACTCTCTCTCTCTCTCACACACACACACACACACACACACACACACACACACACCTTCATTAATACTGAAATAAGTTCGCTCGAACACTGCAACGAGGTATCAGTTCACGCAAATTGTGTGTGTGTGTGTGTGTGTGTGTGTGTGTGTGTGTGTGTGTGTGTGTGTGTGTGTCTGTCTGTCTGTCTGTCTGTCTGTTTGTCTGTGCGTGTGTGTGTGTGATATGGGGTTTTGATGATCTGTGAAGTTCGGGGTGATGGTGTTATCATGGTAATGTATATATATTCAGTGCACGACTTATGGTGTCAGCTGTGATAATTATATCCCATGTGTTTTCATCCTCCACTCCCACCACCACCACCACCTCTCTCTCTCTCTCTCTCTCTCTCTCTCTCTCTCTCTCTCTCTCTCTCTCTCTCTCTCTCTTCTTCTTCTTCTTCTTCTTCTTCTTCTTCTTCTTCTTCTTCTTTTTCTTCTTTCTGTATTTCTCCGTTGCTGTTTGTCTTTGGCTCTGCCTGTCTGTCGGTCTGTCTGTCCTCTTACTTGCCTGCCTGTCTCTGGCACCACCACCACCACACCCTCTCTCTCTCTCTCTCTCTCTCTCTCTCTCTCTCTCTCTCTCTCTCTCTCTCTCTCTCTCTTTCTCTCTTCTCTTCTCTTCTTCTTCTGACCCCCACCACCACCACCCACCCCCACTTCCCCGCACCCCCTCCACCCCCCCCCCCCCACCCTCTCTATCTTCTTCTTCTTCTTCTTCTTCTTCTTCTTCTTCTTCTTCTTCTTCTTCTCTCTGTATTTCTCTGTTGCTGTTTGTCTTTGTCTTTACCTGTCTCTGTTTACCTGCCTGCCTGCCTGTCTCTGGCCTCCTCTCTCTCTCTCTCTCTCTCTCTCTCTCTCTCTCTCTCTCTCTCTCTCTCTCTCTCTTTCTTTCTCTCGTTGTCGCTCTTGAGAGAACTGGGAATCTAAAACGAAAACTGATAATGATCTAATAATTATGTATTACCATAAAATCAATGTGTGTTCTTTGTACACATCTACTGCCAATGTTTTGATGGGAATGTTTCCTACTTCGATTTCGATACTGTGTTTGTATGAATTGATTCACTTGCCTTCAACCCTTTTCTTTTCCATCATTTTGTATTTTAAAAGAACGGTTTTGAAGATGATTTGTGTAACTTTTATGTCTGCTGCTGATATTGGCCTAAGCTGGTTTATAGTATACACGTGTGTGTGTGTGTGTGTGTGTGTGTGTGTGTGTGGTGTGTGCACACGTGTGTGTGTGTGTGTGCGTGTGTGTGCGTGTGTGTGTGTGTGCTCGCGCGCGTGCGCGCGCGACTCTGTGCATTGCTTGATGAAGAGAGCTTGTTAATAATGTGCACGTGATATGTGTGTGCGTGCGTGCGCGCGCGTGCGTGCGTGTGTGTGTACGTGTGTGTGTGTGTGTTTGTGTGTGTCAGTGCGTGCATGTGTATGTGTGTGTGTGTATGTGTGTGTGTTTCTTGGACAGTATCAATTGGTGTGGATTCAGAGATGGATGAGGATACTTTTCATGCAATTATCACTAACGAAATTCAATAAATCTACATCTTTTTTCACATAATTCTATGCCTCTGTCGTATGTGTGTGTTTGTGTGTGCGTGTGCATGTGCATGTGTCTGTCTGTCTGTCTGTGTGTATCATTTCTGTGTGAGTGTATGTAATTTGTATGAGTGTGTGTGTGTGTGTGTGTGTGTGTGTGTGAATGTTTGTGTGTGTGTGTGCGCGCACGCGCATGCGTGTCAGTGTGTGCGTCAGAGTAATGATGTGTGTGTGTGTATTGTCGTGCACATGTGCGTGTGTGTTGTTGTTGTTGTTGTTGCTCATAGCGGCTGCTTTCATGTAAGCTTCAGCCCACAAAAAGTGCAGAAACATTCCGTGGAACAATTCCTCTGTCAGCATTGGTGCGTTATCCATCTTTGACAAGCCGGCCAGGTGATAGTAACTCTTCAAAGCCGTGAAGAATGCTACATACATGATTTGCATTCGGTGTGTAGAGTAGTAGGGAGTTCAGTTCATCTTGATATAACCTCTTTGAATAATTCACTGATCTGATAAGGGTGTGTCTTTTCTGCGTTAGTTTTCGTCCATAAGCAGATATCGTGTGCATACTGTATCCTTTCAACATTAATTATTGACAAAGACAGTGAAAGATCGGAACTCAAGATATTTAATCTAAACGTATTGGTCAATGCTGTTACTGATTCTTGTGAATTCTCATGTCAAGGGATCGAGTAAGTATATTTCCCAGCTTTGTTTGTATTATTCTATTGATTGATTGATGTGGATGCTTATATAGCGCCTATCCTCGGTCAGAGACCAAGCTCTAAGCGCTTTACATACACGGGGACATTTGCACCACAGGCTGTCTACCTGGGTAGAGCCGACTGACGGCTGCCACTGGGCGCTCATCATTCGTTTCCTGTGTCATTCAATCAGATTTCAGACGCACACACATACACACTCAGACAGACATGTAACATTTTACGTGTATGACCGTTTTGGGGGTTTTTTATTTACCCCGCCATGTAGGCAGCCATACTCCATTTTCGGGGGTGTGCATGCTGGGTATATTCTTGTTTCCATATCCCACCGAACGCTGACATGGATTACAGGATCTTTAACGTGCGTATTTGATCTTCTGCGTGCGCATACACACGAAGGGGGTTCAGGCACTAGCAGGTCTGCACATATTATGTTGACCTGGGAGATCGGAAAAATCTCCACCCTCCACCCACAAGGTGCACTGAGATTCGAACCCAGGACCCTCAGATTGAAAGTCAAGCGCTTTAACCATTCGGCTGTTGCACCCGTCATTCATTCACACTTTTCATTCAATTAAACATGCAACCCTGTAAACCAATGGTTTCATTCTGTAGAGTAGATGGCACTGAAATACTTGATCATTGTGCTTTTTTTAATGTCAAAGAAAGTGGCGAGCACCTTTTTTTCTTCGAATAAATTCATGTTTTATCTTAGTAGTATTATTAACTAGATAATTTGCTGCTCTTTTTTCTTCTCTAAAGCCCGATTGATTTATTGGGATTATATTGTTGTTTTTCACAGTAATGAAGGAACCTGTTAAGCACAATTAATTATTTCCATTAACTTTCAGGCACAGTCAGTCGATCAGGGCAATTAGCCTGTTATTGCTTTTTGTTCGTTTTTTTGAATTGTCTTGTTTGAATCCATTAAGACGGCCAAATTCCGTATGATCAACAATACTAGATACGATTGTATAGAAATCTAAGGAACTTTTCAGGCATATGTTTTAATCGTACCTTTAGTACGTTTTCGATAACTCTGAATATTATGTGATCAGACCATGTCGTTCTTTGGGTTGTTGACTTCACTTGCGCCCGGACGGCAGACATCACAAAATTAATGGAGCCGCGAACATTGCAGAAACTTCTTCTTCTTCTTCTGCGTTCACTCGTATGCACACGAGTGGGCTTTTACGTGTATGACCGTTTTACCCCGCCATGTAGGCAGCCATACTCCGTTTTCGGGGGTGTGCATGCTGGGTATGTTCTTGTTTCCATAACCCACCGAACGCTGACATGGATTACAGGATCTTTAACGTGCGTATTTGATCTTCTGCTTGCATATACACACGAAGGGGGTTCAGGCACTAGCAGGTCTGCACATATGTTGACCTGGGAGGTCGTAAAAATCTCCACCCTTTACCCACCAGGCGCCGTCACCGTGATTCGAACCCGCCGGGACCCTCAGATTGAAAGTCCAACGCTTTAACCACTCGGCTATTGCGCCCGTCAATTGCAGAAACGAAAAGGGTAAGCTATTTCGTTTCACAGTATTTCAGGTGGTTTTGTCAAACTATATATATTCCGTGTGACCCAAGCGTTTCATTGCTCTCTAATGATAAATGTGATGCGAACCCATCGGAAACTGTGACACAGCCATGAATACAAAGAAAAAATGATTTTTATAGTCAGATTGATGAGATGGCAACATGCTGCTGGCTTGTTTTTGCAGTGAATGGAATTTTGATATTGTACCACAATAAATATGCAATATTGGACCGGTGGTCCAGTTTACCAGCCCGAGGTACGACTTTACTCATGTCACCCTGCACCCCGGCATTGCAAACGCGCGCGGGCGCACACACACGCGCACACATACGCACACACACACACACACACACACACACACAGGCACACGGGCACAGCACACACACACACACACACACACACTCTCTCTCTCTCTCTCTCTCTCTCCCCAACCCCGCTCTCTCTCTCTCTCTCTCTCTCTCTCTCTCTCTCTCTCTCTCTCCACCACTACCACTTTTTTTTCTCTCTCTCTCTCTGTCTCATCTGTCTCTGTCTCTGTCTCTCTCTCTCTCTCTCCACCACCACTTTTTTATTTCTCTGTCTGTCTGTCTGTCTGTCTGTCTCTCTCTCTCTCTCTCTCTCTCTCTCTCTCTCTCAACACAGAATGGTTATGAACCATACAGGAACAGAATGAAAATGTTAATGGTTAACAGCCGGTGGTACAAATATCCATTCCCCATCCACGGACAGACTGTAAAATGGCCATCAACAATCGCTTTGTTGAAAATGCATCAGATTTGTCTTTACATCTTCTGAATGATGGTAGTGTAATAGAACCCCTGACATATCACAATATAAAGCAACAGTCATAAACCCTTATCTCACTTCCTCTGTAATTGCTTCAGATTGTGATAGTATCGAGTGGAATACCATCAAGGACATGCTAGCCAGTGACCATTTACCGACTGTCCTTACTATAAAAGATAAAACAGTGCCATTTGACTTTGTAAAAGACAAGATCCCAAACTACAATTTTAAAAAAGCCGACTGCGGACTGGACCAAATCCGAAAACATTCTTTATATCGTTCTCAATGACGTTCGCGTAGACTAAAATGTTGAGAGCTCACATGCTAAATTCATGGAAGCAGTTTTGACAGCCGCTGACAGGTCTATTTCTAACCGTGTACTTCAGTAAAATCAGACAAACATATTCGGGTAATGTTTGGTGGAAAGAACAAAGCAAAGAAGAAAAACAAAAAAGAAAGAAGAAAAAAAAGCCATTTAAAAACTAGCATCTAGAATGTATCACAACTCAACTTGAAAAAAAACCCAGCCCACATGGAAATGAAGAGGCAAAACAAAACAAAAATAAACAAAAAACAAAGAAACTAGCAAACAAACAAACAAACAAAAACATTACAACTGGATACTGACACACAGTAAACTACAGTTCTGATCAGATTTTATATAGCACAGATGTTACTTATAATTGTAAAGATCTCCAACAAGTCTGGAGGAAAAATGAAGGGTGTAAATCAACCAGTTCGTGACATCAAATTAGAAAACATGTTTCCCATCAGCTTTCAAAAACAAAAACAAAAACAGTAAAGCATTTGCAGAAATGTTCGCAAAATGCAGTTATGCTGACGGTTTGCTAAAGAAATAATACTAACAGTCATTATGCAAACGCTCCATTCACATTTCTATAAAAAAAAAAAAAAAAAAAAAACACGACAGAAGCCGTCTCTTCTCTAGGAAAAAAAAAAAACAACCACAAACAAAATATCTTCAGTGGTACCAGACGCGATAGGAAACGAAATGTTAATGAGAAGGCAGGCTACATTTTCCCTGCCGAGTTGGCAAGCTCAGTCTGCTGTGTGGCTGATCAGCGCGTCAAGAGTTTCATACGGAGATCAGGCATCTGCCTTTTTATTTATTTATTTATTTATTTATTACTTATTCATTTATATATTTATTTATTTTCTCTGTTACAGCAGATGTGGTGTAGCATAATTATATGAATGATTCCACACAGTTTGACACTTTGTTGAAACTGAAAGTAGCCTGCATGCTGCACAACAGACCAAGATTCGCAGTGACAGTACATCCGAAAGACATGTGCTTGGACCATAAATCAATGTCTATGGTGGAATCTAATCATCATCAGTACGTAGTATGAATATTTTCTGACGTCATTTTTAGTCTTTACCATTTATTTTGATAAAGATAATGTCATCCTTAAATTGCATGAATCACAACTTGTAGCGGGTTGTCGGACTTCATGTAAGAGTGCGGCCATTTTTGGTCTCGGCCATCCAAAGGGAAGATCCTTCCGGTTTATCGTCAGCTCTAGGGTAAACACGAGTGTCTACGTTGATTGTGTGTGAATACTCAGGTAAGAAGTTGAACATGATTATCTAATTATAACTAATTTTGGGTGAATGTGATTCCCGTTCTTAAACTTTTAAAGCGACGGTACTGTGACTATGATCCGCAAATCAAGTCTCTTAAACCCTGCAACATTTTAGTAAAGGATCTCAAAGCCTGACTGAAGTGTTAGGCCAGCGCGTATGTCAGGCATCTGCCATACTGATGTTGTCATGATATTATATGGTTTTTATTTTCTAAGCAGGTGTATGGTAGTGTATTGGGATATATTCGCACGTTTGATGTTTTTACACCTTCATCACCGAAACTGAAACTGCCTGGTGGCACCGATCAGGGGTTGTCTTCCCTGAAGTTGAATCTTTTTTGTCGAGGAAACCAATCGAGCTTTGAGCAGACGAAACAAAATGGCCGCTCGAAGGGTTTGGACCACTTTTGCTGAAATGTTTAGGACAGTGAGGCCGTCTTATGGCACATGGGTGAGCTGTCGACGTTTCATCATAAGCAGTGTTTAAGATATCGTTTCGACGACACTCTTATGTTCGTGTCAGAAATTCACGGACCTTTTCTTTTTGCCTACCCTACATGTTTTAACAAGTTCTTTATCATTGACGCGTTGTTGTGTCAACATGAAGTGATGACACTCCAACCATGAGTACAAAGTTCAGTTTACGAACATTGGAACTGGTAGCAGTGCAGCGCCTACTGTTAGATGCCATGTAGAAAAGTCAGACAATTGGGTGTTAGTTTCAGTTTCAGTAGCTCAAGGAGGCGTCGCTGCGTTCGGACAAATCCATATACGCTACACCACATCTGCCAAGCAGATGCCTGACCAGCAGTGTAACCCAACACGCTTAGTCAGACCTTGAGAAAAAAATAAAATAAAATAATAAATAAATAAAATAATATAATAATTATTATAAACAAAGGAAGCATAGTAAGTAGTTTCTTTCTTCAGACAACAGTGGGTGTTAACATACATTACCTGTTGGGTGGGCGGGGGTGTGTGATGGAGATGGTTGGACCAGACTTCTTATGCCCTAGACAAAGTGTATATGAATTTTTTGCCCCCATGGCCATAAAGTCTATGGGTCCTTCAACCTTTAACCATGACCTTAGACACACCAGTGCTCAAGTGGACGTTGGAAATGATTATTATTGTGAAATGACACATTGATATGATAATGATTTGAATTATAATCAAAGGAAGCATAGTAAGTAGTTTCTTTCTTCAGTCAACATTGGATCGATGTCTCTTTGCTGTTTCAGAGGAGCAGTGCACAATCATTCCGACAGCAGTGTCTCCGACGCCCGCAATTATTGCTGGTCATACCTGCAGCAGGATTAGTTCGGTCTCTCACGTTCTTCAAAAGCAACAAACCATCACAAAATATGGGTACTGGCAGTCTTACAGTGATGTATGCATGCTTGTGTGTGTGTGTGTGTGTGTGTGTGCGCGCGCGCGCGCTCATGTGTGTTTGCTTATGTGTGTGTATTCTCTGCTCTGTATTCATTTTTAGATATTGTAGAATGGCTTAGTGTTAATCGTATCTTTGTCCATACTTAATTATACAATGTAGCATGGTATTTTGATGCATTTCTATTACTGTGATTACTGGATGTTTATGATTGTGATGAAATATGAGGTTTACATCAACTTAGCATTTAAGTATCTTAATCTGTGTGTCTTAATCTTTGTCTTTCATACAGAATGACTGTGATTCTTGTAGGGTATTTAAATGTAATATACTACTCTGGTACTCAGATGAATTTCTCTTAATAAAGTCAGTTGTGTTCTGTAATCATTCCGTCTTTCAGTTTCAGTATCATTTATTATGTCAGTAATTGATCTTCTGGCTTGTTGTGATAATAGTTGTATGCCCAGCCCCAAAGACTGAAACAAGTTTTTTAAGTGTACAATGTGTTATTAGTGCTCTGTTTTGAGCTGCTTTTGTCAAGTGGTGGCTAGTGTGGTAATCAGCTGAAAATGTCTGTGTGTATGTGTGTGTGTGTGTGTGTGTGTGTGTGTGTGTTTAAGATTATTTGTGTTTAAGATTATTTGTGTTTATGCATGTATACATCATTGCATGTAGGAAACAAGGTGCAGGATGAAGAAATGTATACAGTTTATGAGTGTATACATTTGATCCTCTGTCTTTATCTCTTCATCTTTATTATCCCCATTATATCTTCATCCTCATTATCTCCATTATCTCTTTTTTTTTTTTCTCTCTCTCTCATGTTTCTGCCCATTTCCTCTTCATCTTTATCTCCATTACTTGTTCCGCCTATACCATTATGTGTTTGTGTCCATTATCTTTTCATCCTTGATAATGATATCTCCATTACCTCTTCACCATCTTGTATATAAATATATGTTTATGTCCATTATCTTTTCGTCCTCTTTATCTCCATGTTTTTCTTATTATATCTCTCCTGATATTTGTCATTTATTCATAGATTTTTTTTTCTTTTTCCTCTTTACCTCTGTTAGTGTTATCTCTTAATTCTCTTTACCCATTTGATATATATGTATGTGTATGTCCATTATCTCTTCATCCTCTTTATATCCATTTATTCTTTTTTATCTCGTGATATGTCATCTGTTCTTGTATCATATATCTGGATCTGTATATTTTTGTCTTTGTCCATTTATATCTTCATCCTCTTCATGTCCAGTATCTCTTCATGTCTGATATCTCTTCGTCCTCTTTGCCTCCATTATTGATTGATGTGGGTACTTATATAGCGCCTATCCTTGGTCAGAGACCAAGCTCTAAGCACTTTACATACACGGGGACATTTGCACCACAGGCTGCCTACCTGGGTAGAGTCGACTGACGGCTGCCACAGGGCACTCATCATTCGTTTCCTGTCATTCAATCAGATTTCAGACGCACACACATACACACTTAGACAGACATGTAACATTTTACGTGTATGACCGTTTTTTTGGGTTTTTTTATTTACCCCACCATGTAGGCAGCCATACTCTGTTTTCGGGGTGTGTGCATGCTGGATATATTCTTGTTTCCATAACCCACCGAACGCTGACATGTATTACAGGATCTTTAACGTGCGTATTTGATCTCCTGCGTGCACATACCCACGAAGGGGGTTCAGGCACTAGCACAGTAGCAGGTCTGCACATATGTTGACCTGGGAGATCGGAAAAATCTCCACCCTTTACCCACCAGGTGCACCGAGATTCGAACCCAGGACCCTCAGATTGAAAGTCCAGCGCTTTAACCATTCGGTTATTGCACCCATCGTTATCTCTTCGTCCTCTTTTTTTCTGCCTTGTCACATTTTATCTCTTTATCTGCAGTCTCTTTTTTTTTTCCTGTTGATCTCCATGACCTCACCTCTTGTTCAGCGGAACCCCAGGAAGAGAGCCCCGAGACCAGACTGCAGAATGCCTTCACCAGAGCTGACGCCATGTTCGACAACCAGGAGATAGAGGAGTTGCTGGCCCTGCTGAGGGAGATAACCACCCCCCAGCCAAATGACGAGGTTCTGTGGCGACTGGCCCGCGCTCTGAACGAGCAATCCAAGAGAGTGGACGACAAGGCGGAGAAGAAGAAGCTGATATTCGAGGCCCACGACTCGGTGAAACAGGCTCTGGCTCTGAACGACAAGAACTTTGCATGCCACAAGGTGAGCGAAAGTCATGATGGTGTGCATCTGTGTGTGTGTGTGTGTGTACTTACATGCAACTATGCATGCACACATGCTCACATGAGCGCATGCACATATGCACACATGCTCGCTCACACATGCATGCATACACACAAAATGTGCGCATACACACAAACACACACACACACACACACACACACAGGGTTTAGGTTACTTGTCCGTTATCAGTGATTGATGCATACCAATTTGACATGAACCATCAGTTAGTGGGGTGACCTAGAGGATACATGCGTGTGCCTATCAAGCAAGAGAATCTGAGCGCATGGGATGAAATCCCACACTCGCCAGTACTTTCTACCCCTCCACTAGACCTTCATTGGTGGTCTGGACACTAGCTATTTGGATGAAACGATAAACCGACATCTAGTCAATGGCACGCTGTTAGTGCACATAAAAGAACCCACAGAAGAAAAAAAAAACCAGGATGTGTCTGGCAATATTCTGTAGGAAAATCCATTTGGAAAGGAAAACAAATAGTGATAAGAAACTCTAGGGAGAGCTGGACAATACGTGGTCTTCAGAGAAGAAGCCCCCCTCAGTTAAGTGTTTCGGCTCTTAACTCCTTACACTTTAAGGGGGCCGGGCCACAACCAGGTCAGATATACTTTTAGGCAGAATTTTTTTTTTTAATATGGCACTGCATACAGACAAATGTGTTTTGACATTAATACAATACAATACAATACAATGTGACAGCAAGCCAGTCACTTGACTTATTTATTTTGTAAGAGTCGGTCACATCAAAAGGCCTTTTGTAGGTTTCTCTCATTTCCCTCCAAAACAGTTGTTTCAGTGATTGGCATGTTTTATGGTTGACATGTTACAGTGGATGACCTGTTGACATGTCTCAGTGGTTGACATGTTTCAGTGGTTAACATCATGACATGTTTCAGTGCATGACCTGTTGACATGACATGTCTCAGTAGTTGACATGTTTCAGTGGATGACCTGTTGACATGTCTCAGTGGATGACCTGTTGACATGTCTCAATAGTTGACATGTTACAGTGGTTGACATGTTTCAGTGGTTGACATGTCTCAGTGGTTGACATCATGACATGTTTCAGTGGATGACCTGTTGACATGACATGTCTCAGTAGTTGACATTTTACAGTGGTTGACATGTTTCAGTGGTTGACATGTTTCAGTGGATGACCTGTTGACATGTCTCGGTGGTTGGCATTTTGTAGTGGATGACCTGTTGACATGACATGTCTCAGTAGTTGACATGTTACAGTGGTTGACATGTTGGTTGAGATGCCAAAGCATTATTGTATCTTGTTTCAGTGGTTGACATGGTGACATGTTTCACTTTCAGTGGTCATCATGTTGACGTGTTCAAGTGGTTGATATGTTGACGTGTTTCAGTGGATTACCTGTTGTCATGTTTCAGTGGTTGACATGGTGACATGTTTCAGTGATCACCATGTTGACTTGTTTCAGTGTTGAAATGTTGACGTGTTTCAGTGTTGATATGTTTCAGTGGATGACATGTTTCAGTGGTCACCATGTTGACTTGTTTCAGTGTTAATGTTGACATGTTTCAGTGTTGATATGTTTCAGTGGATGACATGTTAACATGTTTCAGTGGTTGACATGTTGACATGTTTCAGTGTTGACATGTTTGAGTGGTTGACATGTTGTTATGTTTCAGTGGTTAACAGGTTTCAGTGGTTAACGTGTTGACAGGTTTCAGTGGTTGACATGTTGACACGTTACAGTCGTTGACGTGTTTCAGTGGTACGCCATACTGATGGACAAGGTAGCAGAGTACGAAGGCACCAAGGCCAGGATCTCCCAGGCCTACGTTGTCAAGGAGCACTTCGTGGTGGGTCAACAACCTGGCACCACTCGTTTGTTATCCACACACACACAGTTCCGAGGTCTTCATGTGCCCAGATATATATACATGTGTATTCACCTGTGAGAGACAATGTGTATGTGTGTGTGTGCATGTTTGCCAGTCAGAATGGTCTTTGTTCAAGGTAAAAGAATAAGTGTATACAGCTGTTTTACTTCCTGCCTTGAGAAAAAAAAAAGAGAAAAGAAAATCTAAAATTAAAGAAAAAAATGGAGTTAGGGTAGGGGGTTGGGGGGGGGGGGGGGGGGGTTAGAAAATCAACCACTACAAGCAACACAGAGGAACATTATACAGATGAAAAAAAAAAAACACACAGACAAATAACAAATAAACATATACATGATGCTGACACAGTTATAACACACGAAAGCAACATCCTTACATCATTAACAAAATACTTCAGGAAGCGAGAAAGTGAGAAAGAGAAAGAGAGAAGAACAGACTAGCTGGATGAATGTAGAAAGTTGAGAGAGGAGGAAGAGTAAGAGAAAGGGAGTCTGAAGACAGATAGACCGGCATGCCAGAGGGAGAGTGTGTGTGTGTGTGTGTGTGTGTGTGTGTATCTTTGAAGGAGAGAAGAAGTGGATGATTTGTTTTTGTTTGTGTGTATTCTTGCTGAGGAGTTGAGGAGAGAGAGAGAGAGAGAGAGAGATGAGGGGAAGAAGCGAGGTTGAGTGTTAGGTGTCTTTGTTGCTGAAACCCAGAGGGAAAAAGATTCAAATAGAGCAGAACTTATTTTTTAATTCCAGTTTATCCTAATCATAAGTCTGCCTTTACAACTAACACATTCTGTCCTGTTGTGCTTGCAGAAGGCCAGTGAGCTGAACCCAAAAGATGCCACTACGCTGTACTCCCTTGGGGTGTGGTATGTTCTTTTGTGTTTTTTTAATTATTATTATTATTGTTGTTGTTGTCATTATTACTATTGTCATTATTATTATTATTATATAAGGAATAGTAAATGTAATATTGATAATAGTGATAATTGGAATAATTACAACAACAGAACAATAATAGAAGTTGCAATGAATATATATTCAGATAAACTGCCCGCCCACTTGCTGTGTGTGTGTGTGTGTGTGTGTGTGTGTTAACCTCCAAACACTGACATGTGGAATGGATGATTTTTACATTGAATTTGTATTTAGGTACAGATGTTCTAGTGTACTGTAAAAATGTCAAGTTTACTGTTGTGATTTGATGTTATTATACCTTATTTGCTTAACCACTGTTGTGTTGTTTTACAGCTTGGTAATTTTGTATTGACTTCATTATCATATTTGTTTGAATATGTTGTGCAAGTGTATGCAAAGATGTGTGCATTGGTGCCTGCGTATGGTCAGGTGTATTGTTGTTGCTCTTTTGTGTGTGTGTGTGTGTGTGTGTTGAATAGTAGAAAAGTGATTGTTTTATCTGGTTTGGTTTGCTATGATTCTTTTGTGTGTGTTTTTCTTACATATATAGGTATGCCAAATTTTATTGTCATGCTTGAAATCTGTATGTATCACAGACTTCACCACACTTGATTTGTCTTACTGAGATGATAGTTAATTATGATTCCGATACCATATGAAATCTTTAACATGAACGTTTGGTCTTTTGCATGCATATGATATATACACAAGAACACAAGAAGGGTGGGGTGGTTCAGGCACTAGCAGATCTGCATGTCTGCTGACGTGGGAGACTGGAAAAAAAATCTTCACCCTTATCCCATAAAGCGCCATGACCATGATTTCATCCCTGGATCCACCCACTGAAAGTCCGCTTCAGCAACTCAGTTGTTGTGCCCATTATAGAAAAGAAGTGAAGTGTGGCTCTGTGTATGTGTGTGTGTTTGAAGGTTTTTTTCATGGCTTAGCACCAGAGAAGGAAGAGGGTTTATTTTGACATTGTTACAATTATTACATTGCCGTATTCTGGCTGTAATGATGTTGCAGGTGCTTCCTGTTTGCGGACATGCCGTGGTACCAGAGGAAAATTGCTGGGGCGTTGTTTGCATCTCCACCGACATCCACGTATGATGAGGTCATTGTCAGCATTGCTTGTTATTATTGCTGTTATTGTTATAGATACATATATAGTGCCTTTCTTCGGTCAGAGACCTAACTCTAAGTGCTTTACAAACACAATCATTCGCACAACAGGTTGCCTACCTTGGTAGAGTCAGCTGACAGCTGTCTTTAGGCACTCATCATTCGTTTCCCATGCCATTAAGTCAAGATACAGGCATGTGCATACTGAAACTTGTATATTTTGGTCCGATTCGCAGACCAATTCTGAGCTTAGCTCTCAGACTATTATCAAATTCATTACGGACCAAGTATTATTCTAATGTCAAGTGTATATGCTTTAATAACCTGACAATTGAGCATATAATTTTTCACTGTAGCTTGATGAAGCCTTTTGTACACGAAAGTGTGTCTTCACAAGTGACTGAGAACGTTGATGTTTTTGACTTTTTGCATTCATTATCAGTTGTTTCGCTTGTCAGTTTAACGACTTCTCTTTTACGAAGTCCTTTAAGTAATTTCCTGTAACTGTATTTAGAGGGGGTTTTTTTTGTTTGTTTGTTTGTTTTGTTTTTCTTTCAAATTTCACCCACATTTTTACCCTCATTTGCCCAGTTTCCCCAAACCCTCCATTCATCCACATCTCCCACCCCTTCTAACCGATAATATTCAGATGTATTCATAAATACTTTTACAAAATGTCTTCAATCACCGATATGTGTGACGGGACATTAAACAAAAATTCCTTCCTTCCTTGTATATTACTATTAGAGTGGAGTTTTCCGCAGATTTTGACAGGGACAACCCTTTTATTGTTGCAGTGGTTCTTTTATGTGTGCTAAGAGCATGCTGCACAACAGGACCTCAGTTTAGTATCTCATTTGACTGGCTTGCAGTGTCAAGTGGAAAGGAAGGCAAAGTCTGGCAAGTGTTGGCTTTGATCCGGCACGCTCAGATTCTATCGCATTCTTGGAGGACAAGTTACCACATGGCTACCACTTCATGCTTGTGCCAGAATTCTCATCACACTGAGTGTTGAGAAGAGTTTTCATGAGAGAGATGATTCTCTTCTTTTTTGTTCATGCGCTGCGACTCTCACGTTTAGTCGTATGTTTGACTGTGTGTTTTTTGGAGGTGTGCAAGCTGGGTATGTTCTTGTGTCCAAGAATAACAAACACAACAAGTGTGTGTATGTGTGTGTGTGTGCCAGAGTCAGGGAGTTCTAACTTAAAACATGTTTCATCATCAGTCCAGTGTGTGTTTGTGTGTGTGTGTGTGTTTGTATGTATGTGTGTGTTTGTGTGTGTGTGCGTGAGTGTGTGTGTGTGTGTGTGTTTTTGCATGACTGTATACTGTAGTAGGGAGCACACATTCCTTTCGCTTGCCTTCTCCTTACCCACCAACAGTGACAGGGATCAATTCTGTTTCAGGCCTTGCAATACTTCCAGAAGGCCGAGGAAAGTAAGTAAAGTGGAGTATATCAGTGGCGTGTGTGTGTGTTATAGATAGATTTTGTTTCAGGTGTTGTGTCTGCGATACCCCTCGTGGAATGTTGGGGGTAGATCAATATAGATAGCACTCCCCACTTTCTGGAAAATTCTGTGCTCCAAATTTCCTCTTTTCTTTTGCTCTTTGTTTCTTCTAAACTTTTGGATGTGCACTAGCTGTCCATTCTGCACTGTTATTTTGCCTGTATGGCCTTTTTCATGTGTGAGTGTGGCTTTGAAGTATCTTTGATGATTTTTTGACAATTTTGTGTAAAGTGGGAATGAAATATGGAAAGAAATACGCAGACGGGTTGACATCTCAGCACAGCCTAGTGTTATTTGCCTTTAACTTTTAAAGGAGCATGATGGTTAATGCGACATGAACTGTGTTGGTGGTGGTGGTGGTGGTGTTTTTTCAGATGTTGACAGATAGTTGTTTTAAATGGTTGAATTTAATTATATTATTTAAATTGGCCAGTCCTGATAATGCCCTGTGCGGTCAGGCAGGACTGAAAGCAACAGTGTCAGACGTCAGACGTAATGTTTCAGTTTCAGTTTCAGTAGCTCAAGGAGGCGTCACTGCGTTCGGACAAATCCATATACGCTACACCACATCTGCCAAGCAGATGCCTGACCAGCAGTGTAACCCAACGCGCTTTGTCAGGTCTTGAGAAAAAAATAAATAGATAAAATAAAATTAAATAAATAAATAAATAAAATAAATAAATTGAAATAAAATAAATAAATAAATAATAATAATATAATAAAAAAATAAATAATAAATAATAATAATGATAATAATGAAAATAAAATAAATAAATAGATAAATTAACAAAAATAAATAAATTAAAAAACAAAACAATGATGATAAATAAGCAAGTAAATGTAAAAAAAAAAAAAAAAAAAAAGACCATGAAGAGTGTTGCGCATTTTTTATTCCGTGATGTGGAAAGATGGCGAGTGAAAGATGGTGAGTGTGTCGCATTTTTGTGTGTGTATGTGTGTGTTGCCAGCGGAGCCAGGTTTCTTCAGCAAGAACCTGATGATGCTGGGCAAGACATACTCACGGATGGGCGACAAGAAGATGGCCATGGTGTATCTGACCCGTGCCATGGAGCGACCCATCAAAACGCCCGACGACAAGGAGGTCAGACACCCACTTTGTTTTTTTTTGTTTTTTTCTCTTGTTCTTTAGTTAAAACAGTATTTTATTTTGAACATGTCACGATACAACACAGTTATAGATTAACAGGACAACAAGAAGATCTTACAAATAAGACGTGTCCTGATACTCGTACATACTAAGTATGTGATGGATGTCATCATAGCTCGAATTTTAAACATGATCAAACATGAATTTCTACAAAGCTATGCTGAAATGTAGTTATAATGAAACAAAATAAAGAATAAACGTGGTGGAGAGAGAAGTCAGTAGAGAGAGAAAGAGGAAGAGAAGTAACTAGGTCAGGGCACAAGTACAGCAAGACAGTCCGACCAAGCATGGCTGATAAAGCGGAGAAGGCCTCCTGTCCCATCTAGTCTTAAATCGTTCTGTTTTTTTTTCTCCCTGTTCTTTGGCCTAGTCTTAACTCACTCTGGACGAATAGTTCTCTCCCTTGCTTTTCCCTTCCGATGACTCATTTGTTGGGGTTAGGGAAAAAATTCACAAAAAATACAAAACATCAAGTAACTGAATGAAACTCACTGTACTTGACCCACTGACCCCTCTCCTCACATCGTGTGAATGCCCACCCCCCCTCCCTCTTCACTGCTCTCAGAAGCTGAATCACAGTCAGTACCTACTTGTCAGTAGCTTTCTTCACTGCAGATACTTGATTCAATGTCTTCATCATCCTCGTCGATGTCGAAACTTTCAGTTTGAAGCATTTCAATCACTTCAGCAACAGTAAAAGCCGCTGTCATGATCTAGTTTGCTCCCAAAATGTCCACTTGTATCACCTGCGACACCGTTTTTGAAACGTATGCAGATTAGCTTGTCGTGTGGGGTCCCTCAACTCGCTGGCTCACTGTGGAGTGTGTTGTTACAGAATCTCATGAAGAAGCTTTCCATTCGACCCTTGACACGTTCGCAGTGCCCAGTGTAGCTGCGATTGTTATGCTACCCATTGAGGAAAATGGGGAAACATTTTTAATTGTCGAAACCGCGTCCAGAACGCTACCTTACGTCAGGAACACTATAGCATTCCATCGTCCGGAGTGAGTTAACCAGGAGTAGAATGAGTCAGTGCACCTGACCAAAAAGTGTGTGTCCACAGGTTTCAAGTCTCATATATATATAGACCAGGATTTTTTTTTTTTTTTTTTTTTTTTTTTTACTCCCCTCTCTGCCAGACCTTTAGATGTGGTCTGGATGCTAGTCATTCGAATGAGATGATAATCCTAGGTCCTGTCTGCAGCATGCACTTTACACTCATAAAAGAACCCATGGCAACAACAGGACAGGACTGTCACTGGCAAAACGCTGTAGGAAAATCTGCTTTGATAGGAAAACAAATACACATGGAACAAGAGAGGCAAGGCCTTCAAGACTCACTTGTGATACACTTAACAAGACTCACTTGTGATACACTTAAAACAAATTTTTTTAATCTAATCGTTAAAATGTGTTCTGTATTTGTTATTATAAAGCTTCAGGTTAAAAGAAAATGAAAAGAAAAAAAAAGTCCCAACGGCAGATTCAAACCCCGCATGTTCGGGTGAGAAGAAACTGTCTTACCTATTACACTATCGTAGCTCCTTAACTGACGTTCAAAAATATAACATTTAAACATGCTTTTTTAAAGGGCAATAAATCGATTGTGGTATTCGCAGTGAGAACGCTGTTTAAATCATATCATTCTGGTGTACCTTGGGCATTCAAAAAATCTTTAAGGGCCATTAAAAAAAAATTTTAAGTCCGCGGTAAAGGAGACATGGCTATCACCGCAATCACACTGCAACATTTAGCTGTATTCTCTGGATCTAGATAGATGTACAAGTTTAGTTACACCCGGTTGACATGGTTGATTCAATTTCTCTTTTATGTTCATTCTAGTTTAATAGTTTTAAAGTTGACATGAAAATTGAGTATTTTGTTAAACTGATAACATGTAGAGCCAAGTACAAGTGCTTCTAAACGTCACATGTAGTGAAAAGGACTTCATTTTGAGAAAAGTCAAGACTGCAGTTTTTTACGTTTCACCAATTCAAGGGTATTAACTCTCATGGTTTATTATTTTTAACTGTGAATTCCGACTGATTCTGTGGATATTTTTATGGCAGTTTGGGGCATAATCAAGTAAGTGATTAGGCGTTTACAAATCTTTCTTTGAATAAATATTTAACGGTCTCCTTCTCCAACTTTCCATCACATGTTATTGTGTATTGTCGATTGAATATAGGATTGAACGGGCAGGTCAACAACTTGAAACAAAATGGCATCCTTCGCGTTCACGAAGAATATGAGCACGCGCTTTGAATATGTATAAATATGTGTACGCAGTTGATTTTTGCCCATGACCTTCAGGGCTCAGCCAATAGATCTATAAAGTCCACTGATCATATTGTTTTTAGTATTTTCCGAAAGACCACTTTGGCAAATGAACATAGTGAAAGCCCTGTACACTGAGAGTAAAACACACAAGCTGTTTATGTATTGAGTATAATTTAAAAATGTAATGTTTAAGATGAGAAAGATCAGTTTAAAGCAAATTAAGCCCCCTAGCATTAATTACAGATTAATTTCCCTTTTTTACTATCTGCACCAAAGACATGCAAAATAAATATAACTTCCATGCTTAGCAGAAGAAGTACCTGTTTGAACAAAAAATGATACAAATGAGTGCTCTTGTTGTTGGGTCAGAATATCAGATCAAAGTGCCAAATTTAGAGAATAAAAAAATATAAATATAACAGTAAATTCAGTTTGCATATAATTTGGCTTCTTTTTTAATTTTTTTGTGCCCATCCCAGACGTGCAATATTGTTTTAAACAAGATAACTGGAAAGAACTGAATTTTTCCAATTTTTATGCCAAATTTGGTGTCAACTGACAAAGTATTTGCAGAGAAAATGGCAGTGTTACAGTTTACCACGGACACACACAACCGAACACCGGGTTAAAACATAGACTCACTTTGTTTACACAAGTGAGTCAAAAAAGAAGAAAAAAAGGCCTCTTGCACCGTGGCAGCATACTCTCTCTGATGAGAGCAGCATGTATCTCACACAGAGAAATCTGTTGTGACAAAAAGTAATGCAATATTAGTACTGATCATAATGATAATAGTTATGATAATAATGGGATGGGGGTATTTTGGGGGTTTTTTTGTGGTTTTTTTGTTGTTGTTTTTGTGCGCTGTCTCTTTAATGCAGTGCCCCCAGAGAGCTAACATTCAAAATCAGTATGGGGAAAAATTGTCGACACAGGGCACTGTAAATTGTCCAGACTTACAAGCAAGACAAATGGAACATGCCAAAAGCACAGGACATGCATGAACACACACGCACACACCTAGTGAGAACACAAACCAAACCCAAAAAATGTAAACAGTTTACTGTTCCCCATGCAGATGTTATTGCAAACAAACCTTGAACACCAAAATTTACACACACATTACACAGAGTAGTAACAACATGGTTATAGAGATATGACTACATTAAATGCTTGTTGGAATATCAATATTTGATTTAAAGAAGTGACAGCCCCACCCCCACCCCGATCCCTCCCCCACAAAACAAAAAGATTCAGTTAACTGCAACACTTTACATGGATCTTTTTGTGTGGCCTTGATCAGCGATTCTATTGACAGGTATATTTACATATAACGAACCTCACTCAGAAGCTAGATTTACATACAACTGATCACAGCTGTATAAAATAATTTACATATTAGTGGCCGATAAGTTGCACACATAAAACTGCAGTTGAAAGTAGCATGCTGTACACACTTGCTTGAAGTGTAGTGTAGTCCGGGGTGTTGTGTAATAGGCAGTACACTCTGGGGTGGTGAAAAGTGTAAAGCGGGTGGTGTATTGTTTTGAAGGGTTTTGAGTTTGTGTCATTGTGGTTGTGTTTGTTATCCTAAACTTTACGTTTTTCCACTCAAAGTGACGGGGGGGGGGGGGAACAAGGCAAAAAGTTGCGATATATGTAAGTGATGTAAATTGTGGAGGGGTAGGGGGAAATGAGAGGAGAGCAGGAGAAAGGAAAAGGGAAGGGTGGAAGGTGTGACGCGTGTGTGTGTCTCTCTTTTGAGTGTGTGTGTCTCTTTTGAGTGTGTGTGTGTGTATGCTTGTATTAGTGTGGAGAATAACAATTTCGGAACTTAAAGGAAAGGTATGCAACATGAACAAAATAATGGAGTCAAACCAACCTAACACCTCTTCTTCTTCGTTCGTGGGCTGTAACTCCCACGGTCACTCGTATATACGCAAGTGGGCTTTTACGTGTATGGCCGTTTTTTACCCCGCCATGTAGGCAGCCACTCTCCGTTTTCGGGGCGTACATGCTAGGTATGTTCTTGTTTCCATAACCCACCCAACGCTGACATGGATTACAGGATCTTTAACGTGCGTATTTGATCTTCTGCTTGCGTATACACATGAACGGGGTTCAGACACTGGCAGGTCTGCACATATGTTGACCTGGGAGATCGTAAAAATCTCCACCCTTTACCCACCAGGCGCCGTCACCGTGATTCGAACCCGGGACCTTCAGATTGAAAGTCCAACGCTTTAACCATTTGGCTATTGCGCCAAACAACTGTAACAGGCTGTGCAGCAAAACGCTTCTGCAGTGTCAGACAGTATTTCAAACGTGTCAAGAATGCAGTCAAGAGAATTCCGACGATTAGTAGGTTTCGTTCTCTGGTATAGTGCAGGAGTGGACTTTTACATGTGTACATCCCGGTTTTACCCCTGCCATGTAGGCAGTCACACTTACATTTTCAGGGGAGATAAATAGAGGTAAGGAATGCTTTATAATTTTGTGTGCCTCTGATATTGTCTAAAGTGCACTGAGAAATACACTGTGAACCTCCGCTGTGTGTGTGCAGGCCCACAAGGAAGCAGGAGACCTACTGAGCAAAATGGGGGTGAAGCTGGACAAGTAGAAGACCTGTATGTATGTAGACACTGACCACAGCGACGTGAAGAACTCTCTGTCTGTGGGTGGTGGTGGTGTGGAAGGGACTGCACAGAATTTGTTAATTTAGAACGACAATGAAATCATGTTATTGACAAGTACAAGACCGATTTGTAGACACTGACCACAGCAATATGAAGATCTACCTCGTCCCCGTCGGTGTGTGGCATGGAAGTGACTGCACGGAATTTTGACATTTAGAACAGCAATGAAATCATGATCTTAATGAAAATCAGAAGACCTGTGTGTATGTAGAAACTGACCACAGTGACATGATGATCTACCTCTTCCCTGTCTGTTGATAGCGGTGGTGTGGAAAGGACTACACAGAATTTGTTAATTTAAAACTGGAATGAAATCACGTTCTTATGGACAAGTCGAAGACCTGCAAATGGACACTTACCACAGCAACATGGAGATCTTCTTCTACCCTGTCTCTCGGTTGTTGCATGGAATAGACTGCACATAATTTGTTAATTTAGAATTGCAGTGGGATCATGTTATGGATATATGCTGCTCAGGGATGTTATGTATGTGGCAAGCACATTTTAAAGAATGCGTGAGGCACATTTGCATTCTTAAGATTTAGGGAAAAAAAAAAAAAGTTGGTTTCACAAGGTTGAAACTATTTTCAAAATCAAGGTATGTATTGTTGAGTGGCAGCTGCACAGAATTTTTAAACTGGCAGCACTATGTGTACAACAAAACATCCATCTTTTGCCAAGCCAACCACAATGGTTATCAAGGCTGCACTTGAACCTCCATAAGTTTCTCTCCTCATAAAATCACCCACCCCCTGCCACTTCCCAAAATGTACAGCTGATCATTTCTCTCCTGCACACTGATGATAGCAATTTTCATCTGTTCAACAACACACAGAGTATCTACCAACTTGTACTGGTAGTGACTGGCATAATGACGGTGATCTTGTCTAAAACATCAGTGTTTTTTTTATCATGATTGCATGTTTGTGATCAAATGCGGATATGGCCATGAAATTTTAAACACCACCTTTATTGAACTTGGCTGTGCCAACCTTCCTAGAAAAAAAGACCCGTTTTCCATGATGTGTTTCATTGTAGACAGGTTCTACAGTATTTGACAATGGTTTTTGGTTGTTGAATTGCACATCTTGGAGGTGTTGCCTCTACAATTGTAATTAAGGTTTGTGGGGTTTTTTTGGTTTTTTTAATACCAGTCGTAATTTAAGTTGATTTTTGATTTTTTTTTAAATAACAATCATGATTTAAATAATTAAGGTTGCAGTTTGAACAGAATAGCCTTGCTACTGTCAAGAGAGCATTGATATACTATAATTCATGAGTGCAGGTGAACCACCGTTACTCAACCAACACTTTCCAGCATTCCATAAGCCAACAGCCTTGACCAGATTTTGTTGTTTAACATGTGTACAACAATCCAGTGCTCAAAATGTTAGTAGGGATCATATTTTGTGTCGACCAGGTTCTGTTGTCTTTCACATGAATACTCGTGAGACTTTTGTCGATTTATGTGGACATGTAAGATCTCTTGTAAGACTGTTTTTCAGTTTATGTGGACATTAAGCAATACTTGGAAGACTTTTGTTGTCGATATATATATATGTGTGTGGACACATAGTTTGCTATCTTCAATTATTGACGAATATGTTTTTTGCAACTGGTTGCCCCATGCAGAAAACTTGACGCATGGTTGTGGTGCAGTCATGTGTTACATGCTATGTTGTAATACATTTGTTGTGTGTCAGATGCAGTTAGTGTTGCTTCCTATATGGTAACTTTTGAGAATAAAAATAATAATAGTGATAAGGATAATGGATATTTACATAGCACTTCTTCCAGAAAACTGCTCTAAGCGCTTTGCAAAACACAAAATATTCCACTGAACTCAGTGTTGCATAAACACACCGAAATGCACCCAGCAAGCTATCTGTCTACCTACCTACCTACCTGTACATAATATTATGCACGCGCCCACACACACACACACACGTATATATACATAGAGAGATGCAAGCGCACACACACACTGAGTGTGTAGGCGAGTGGTTCAGGTAGCCAGGCGGGTGCGGGCAGTGTGGAATCGCTCCATCAGCAGAACCAGGCTGGAGAAGAGGACATCAGACGTCCGGCTGGTGGGCTCCCCCAGCCATGCCTGGGGACACACCACATGGTGTCTGACTGGTGTCTCTCACACACACACATGCACAATTTCTCTTTGATTGTCACACTACCACCACCATTTTCTCTGCATAGTCACACATACACACACACAGACTTGCAAACATGCACATACCCACACATCCCCCCACCCGCACACAACCCTTACACACACACACAAGCGCATTCATTCATACACACACACACTCACTCATGCATGCATGCGCGCGCACACACACACACAACCACCACAACCACATCTCCACTTGGTCACATACACACACCACACCACATTTCTGCTGGGTCACACACACACCACTACCACCACCACATTTTTGTCAGTCAAACACACACACACACCTTTTTTATCATCAGATCTATGGGAAGAATGTTAATGCTCAATACAACAGCAAATAGCTGCTTGTAAAATTGTGAAAGATTTTGGACACCCAACCCCCCCCCCAAAAAAAAAACTCAAAAAAACTCCACTGACATTGACAGGTCAGTATAGCTACAAACCTCTTCCAATATAACTTAAAGTCTATGAACAAATTTAAACCCCATGATTGCTGCTGACGAGGAATACTCATCAGTGAAAGGCTGTCATATTACTGTGATAGAACTGAGCCAACGGTCACCATTCTCAACTCGAGCGTCTCCCATTTGAAGTGGTTTTACTTTTGTTAGCAAAGTCAACTGCACCACATGAAAGTACACACAAAAAAAGTAGTAAATGGTCTGTTGATTCATGTCACATTGATCTTCATTTCACCAAGGTTTTGCAGTTAAGGTGTTGAAGGAAGAGTAAGCAACAAATATGAGCACTTTTGTGATTTTGTATAGCACAAAGTCTCACTGATTCATTTCATTTTTGTGTTTGTTGGGGTTTTTTTTAATCATGACATTCTTGTTGCCCCCACAAGCAAGTTGTGTGTCTGTTGTTGCTTTACGATTGCTTTCTTAGAAGGGTTGGTTTGTTTCTAATCCAGTAAGGAGTGAACAATGTAATGTGATATCAGATTTCTGGTGTGAAAGTCTATTTTGCTGTGTCGGCGTTGTTTCACATGATAATGTGGCGTGATGGATTTATACCCGAGTGTTGTTCAACACAAACTTGGAAAATGTGTGCTGTGTGGTGATGGTGGGTAGTAGATCCCTCAAATCTTCTTTTTCTTCTTTTTTTTTCTTCAGCCACTCTTGCTTTTTACAAATTTTTTGCATGTGTTTTAGTGCTTGTTTGGTTTGATGTTTGCGTATGTACAGTTTTTGTTTAAATGTTTAAGTGCATATTTTACAATGTCAGTTTTTACATTGCACAACACAAGCGAGGGTGTTTTACATGGAAAGGCATAAAATAAACATCGAAATATGATTTATCATAGGCGTTGCTTTTAATCTACGTCTTTGACGCCTGTTTACTCCACACCACTGCAGTCAGCATGTGGAGAGAATGGTTGCTGAACACGCTCCCCCAGTGACAGCATGTGGAGAGAATGGTTGCTGAACACGCTCCCCCAGTGACAGCATGTGGAGAGAATGGTTGCTGAACACGCTCCCCCAGTGACAGCATGTGGAGAGAATGGTTGCTGAACACGCTCCCCCAGTGACAGCATGTGGAGAGAATGGTTGCTGAACACGCTCCCCCAGTGACAGCATGTGGAGAGAATGGTTGCTGAACACGCTCCCCCAGTGACAGCATGTGGAGAGAATGGTTGCTGAACACGCTCCCCCAGTGACAGCATGTGGAGAGAATGGTTGCTGAACACGCTCCCCCAGTGACAGCATGTGGAGAGAATGGTTGCTGAACATGCTCCCCCAGTGACAGCATGTGGAGAGAATGGTTGCTGAACACGCTCCCCCAGTGACAAAGACCTTTGTTCCTGGGCTACAACTCCCTCGTTCTATCATATTCAAGAGTGGGCTTTTACGTGTTTGACCGTTTTTACCTCCGCCATGTAGGCAGTGACGAAGATAAGATCAGTGCATGTAAACTGGTCACAAAGCTACATCTTACACTTGTATGACCGTTTTAACCCCCGCCATGTAGGCAGTGACAAAGATAAGATCAGTGCATGTAAACTGGTCACAAAGCTACATCTTACACTTGTATGACCGTTTTAACCCCCGCCATGTAGGCAGTGACGAAGATAAGATCAGTGCATGTAAACTGGCCACAAAATTACATTTTACACGTACTTGGATGACCGTTTTAACCCCCGCCATGTAGGCAGTGACGAAGATAAGATCAGTGCATGTAAACTGGTCACAAAGCTACATCTTACACTTGTATGACCGTTTTAACCCTCGCCATGTAGGCAGTGACAAAGATAAGATCAGTGCATGTAAACTGGCCACAAAATTACATTTTACACGTACTTGGATGACCGTTTTAACCCCCGCCATGTAGGCAGTGACGAAGATAAGATCAGTGCATGTAAACTGGCCACAAAATTACATTTTACACGTACTTGGATGACCGTTTTAACCCCCGCCATGTAGGCAGTGACGAAGATAAGATCAGTGCATGTAAACTGGTCACAAAGCTACATCTTACACTTGTATGACCGTTTTAACCCCTGCCATGTAGGCAGTGACGAAGATAAGATCAGTGCATGCAAACTGGCCACAAAATTACATTTTACACTTGGATGACTGTTTTTACCCCTGCCATGTAGGCAGTGACAAAGATAAGATCAGTGCATGCAAACTGGCCACAAAATTACATTTTACACTTGGATGACTGTTTTTACCCCTGCCATGTAGGCAGTGACAAAGATAAGATCAGTGCATGTAAACTGGTCACAAAGCTACATCTTACACTTGTATGACCGTTTTAACCCTCGCCATGTAGGCAGTGACAAAGATAAGATCAGTGCATGCAAACTGGCCACAAAATTACATTTTACACTTGGATGACTGTTTTTACCCCTGCCATGTAGGCAGTGACAAAGATAAGATCAGTGCATGTAAACTGGTCACAAAGCTACATCTTACACTTGTATGACCGTTTTAACCCCCGCCATGTAGGCAGTGACGAAGATAAGATCAGTGCATGTAAACTGGCCACAAAATTACATCTTACACTTATATGACCGTTTTAACCCCCGCCATGTAGGCAGTGACGAAGATAAGATCAGTGCATGTAAACTGGCCACAAAATTACATCTTACACTTGTATGACCGTTTTAACCCCTGCCATGTAGGCAGTGACAAAGATAAGATCAGTGCATGTAAACTGGCCACAAAGCTACATCTTCAGCCCAGCTGACCACACAGGGTCAATATCAGGGCTGAAAAATTGTCCCAGTCCTGTACAACCTAAAACAAAATCTAACAAGAGAGGCAAGGCCTTCAAGACTCACTCGTGGCAAATTAAGTCCCCTAGCATTAATTACAGAGTAATTTCCCTTTTTTACTATCTGCACCAAAAACGTTTGCAAAATAAATAAAACTTCCATGCTTAGCAAAAGAAGTTCCTGTTTGAACAAAACATGATAATAATGACTGCTCTTGTTGTTGTGTCAGAATATCAGATCAAAGTGCCAAGTTTAGAGAATACCAAAAATATAAATATAATAGTAAATGCAGTTTGCATATAATTAGGCTTCATTTCCAGGCTTCATTAGGCTTCATTTCATCCCAGCGGTGCAATATTGTTTTAAATAAGATGACTGGAAAGAACTGAATTTTTCCTATTTTTATGCCTAATTTGGTGTCAACTGACAAAGTACTTGCAGGGAAAATGTTAAAGTTTACCACGGACACACACACACACACACACAGACAACCGAACACCGGGTTAAAACATAGACTCACTTTGTTTACACAAGTGAGTCAAAAACAAGTAAAACAAAACAAAAAAACATCCAGAAAAGACAATCTGCCACAACCACAGTCACAGTGATGCACAAAAACCTAGGCCCAACCCTCAGCGGACAAACAAACGTACATCTCCAGGCCCCACCCTCCACACACACACACAATGACATGTATGCATTATGTGCACCTCACAAACACATACACGTAGAGTATCACCCAGCAGAATCACACACACTTACCAACAGTTGCTGGAACCGCTGCTTCAGCCTGTGGTTCTTGTCGTGGATTGTCTGCATGCGTTTCTCGTTCTCCAAGAGAAAGTTCTGTCCAGCAACAACAACAGGTCAACCGTGATAACATTCATCAGTGTCAGTTTCAAGCAGGCTTCAGAAGCATGCAAACTGAACCATATTTTCGCTACACCACATATCTTCTCTTAAGATAGAAAAAAAAAATCACCAATAGTTGCTCATTAAATAAATACCGTGGAAATATGTAAGATGTTGACAACATCATTTCTATATAGTACTATCTTTAACAGTACAGCTGATGATTGTACGTGGATGGTTTATTGGAGGGGGTGGGGGGAATTTACACACTTACATATCCACACACACACACATACACGCACATGACGCACGCACGCACACACACACGCACACACACCTAAAGTCACATACACACACACCCATAGTCAAACACATAATATACGCGAGCGAGCCCACAGTCACATACACACTCACACGCACGCACGCGCACACACACACACACACACGCACGCACTCACACGCACACGTACAACACACACACACACACACAGTTTACCTGAACATCGGACTGAAATTTTTTCGGCACACCGCCAAGTCCTTTCAAGGTTTTCTGATACTTTCTCACCTTCTGCAGGTCGTTCTTCAGGACTGGAACCACACCACACAGAACCTTTGAAACATACCCACTGAGGACTTTTCAGCATTTTGGAAACATGCCTGCATATGTGAGGATCTTTCAGTATTTTGGAAACATGCCTACATGTGTGAGGACTTTTCAATATTTCGGAAACATGCCACATAAAATTATGTGAGGACTTTTCATTATTTTGGAAACATGTCCACATATGTGAAGATCTTTCAGTATTTCGGAAACATGCCACATATGTGAGGACTTTTCAATATTTCAGAAACATGCCTACATGTGTGAGGACTTTTCAATATTTCAGAAACATGCCACATATGTGAGGACTTTTCAATATTTCAGAAACATGCCACATTTGTGAGGACTTTTCAATATTTCAGAAACATGCCACATATGTGAGGACTTTTCAATATTCCGGAAACATGCCACATGTGTAACGTTGCAAAAAGTTTCCAGTATTTTTTTTAAATATAACTGTACATGTAACACCGTACTGAGGACATTTTTCAGGATTCTGGAGACATACCGGCACATGTATATAAGTATTCTGACTCTTCAGTCAGGACTTTTCAATATTTCGGAAACAATCATATATATGTCAGGACTTTTCAGTATTTTGGAAACATGCCTACACATGAGGACTTTTCAACATGCCTACATGTGTCCCACTGAGGAATCTTCAGTATTTTGGAAACATGCCTGCACATGAGGACTTTTCAACATGCCTACATGTGTCCCACTGAGGAATCTTCAGTATTTTGGAAACATGCCTGCACATGAGGACTTTTCAACATGCCTACATGTGTCCCACTGAGGAATCTTCAGTATTTTGGAAACATGCCTGAAGCCTTTTCAATATTTTGGGAACATGCCTACATATGTGAGGACTTTTCAATATTTTGGAACTATGCCTACGTATGGCAGGACTTTTCAATATTTTGGAAACATGCCTAGATATGTGAGGGGGAATTTGGGGGAGGGGGGGGGGGTCAGGGTAATTGTGTGTGTGTGTTTTGAAGTTTTGATATCATATCTTTTTTTTTAATGTAATTTGTGTTTGAGCGTACATGTGTTTGTATGTGTGTATGTGTGTGTGTCTGTGTCTCTGTGTGTCTGTGTGTATCCGTGCGTGCGTTCATGTATAAAGCACTGTGAGCCCAGTGTAAGGAAGGGCGCTATTCCATGTGCTCTAACATTATCAAAAGACACAAAACGCTCTCCACTATACTCAATTTCTAGCCAAGATGGGATATAGTTGGGATAGCAGTTGCCTTCTCTGCTGTTCTAAGGGTCATGGTGGGAAACGACTGTCATAATTATATCATATAGATATAGATACACACACACATATAATATATACAGAGAGAGATACAGATATAGATAGATAGATAGATAGATAGGGCATCCAGGAGTCATGAACTTGGTGCGGCCCGGCCCCCTTAGAGTAAGGAGTTAAGGGCCGAAACACTTGACTGAGGGGGGGGTGCTTCTTCTCTGAAGACATTGTACTGTCCAGCTCTCCCTAGAGTTTCTTATCACTTATCACATGTACAGATATATATATATAGTATATATATAGTGGAGGGATGGCCTAGAGGTGACGCGTCCGCCTAGGAAGCGAGAGAATCTGAGCACGCTGGTTCGAATCACGGCTCAGCCGCCGATATTTTCTCCCCCTCCACTAGACCTTGAGTGGTGGTCTGGACGCTAGTCATTCGGATGAGACGATAAACCGAGGTCCCGTGTGCAGCACGCACTTAGCGCACGTAAAAGAACCCACGGCAACAAAAGGGTTGTTCCTGGCAAAATTATGTAGAAAAATCCACGTCAATAGGAAAAACAAATAAAACTGCACGCAGGAAAAATACAAAAAAAATGGGTGGCGCTGTAGTATAGCGACGCGCTCTCCCTGGGGAAAGCAGCCCGAATTTCACACAGAGAAATCTGTTGTGACAAAAAGAAATACAAAATACAAATACAAAATATATATATATATATATATATATATTATATTATATATATACTATATCAAGACGCACTGACCATCGATCTCGGCCCCGATGGCCCTGACGGAGTAGCCGGCCACCCTGGGCAGCAGGGGGTCCATGGGCAGAGTCCAGTCCAGGAGGTCCGGTCTGCTGGCCTGCAGCTGCTCCACCAGGAAGGTCATCAGGGTGTAGTCCGGGTCACGGCCCTTCAGGTCCACCATCTGTGGAGGACCGGAGGTGTTACAGAGGACAGGCAGAGGCAGAGAGAGAGAGTGTGTGTGTGTGTCTGAGAATGTGTGTGTGTGTGTGTGTGCGTGTGTGTGTGTGTGTGTGTGTGTGTGTGTGTGTGTGTGTGTGTGTGTGTGTGTGTGTGTGTGTGTGTAGTCTGGGTCAAGCCTTTGAGGTCCACAATCTGTCGTGATGAGGGGGGTGTTGTGTCTCTTTGTGTGTGTGTGTGTGTGTGTGTGTGTGTGTGTGTGTGTGTGTGTGTGTGTCAGTGTCAGTTTCACGGATGTGTCAAAGCGGACTAAGTTAAATTTTTAAGCCACACCACATATGCTCAAGAAAAAAAATTGAAAGGCAATGTCTGACCTACGCATAAATCCCCACGCGTTGGACAGGCCTTGTAGAACAAACCCTGCAGGTTTGTATGAACTATTAACATAAAATTAATAAGCAAAAATAAATAGAAATATATTAGGCCTAAAATGTAATAAAAATGGAAGTTGCGTGGAGAAGAAAAAAGATAGAAATGAAATGAAAGCTAATACGAGCAATGTTCAGCGAACTCGTGCGCATTAACAAGCCCGTGAGTATACTACTCATACAAACGTGCAAATGCGCGCACTTTCACTCACATACACACGCGCACACAACACAACGCGCGCGCGCACACACACCACACCACTATACACGCACGCAAGCAAACACGTACATACGAACACATATAAATGCACAAAACAAAACAAACACACACCCTTCCCCCCACACACAGCCATCCACCCACCAACACTCACACACAGACACACACACACACACACACCACACCACACCACACCACACAAACCACCACCACCACCACCACCACGCCACCCCCCACTCACCATCCCACCACACACCCACACCCTCACAACGCACCACACACACACACACACACACACACACACACACACACCTTGTCAATGGAGGAGATCTGGAAACCCTGCAGGGCTTTGGGCTGTCTCTTGGCGTTGAGGTGGTTCCCTATGGCCAGCAGACAGTGCAGCACCACAGGCAGACTGCTGCTGCCCAGCAACACCTCACAGGCACTCAGCAGCTCCTCCACCTCCTGTGTGTGAATGCATTATTTCGTGTTTGAGGCCCGGCTCGCAAGGCTCATATTCACATACTGGCATAAGCTTACACTGAGTTGCCGGCCAACAGTGAGCTGTATGATCAACCGGTTCTCAGCTGAAATGGGAATAATTCACTTACAGCTTAGTCTTTTGTGAAGGACTACTGACTCTTTCAAACTAGGAGGCAACATTGCACTGGCTCTTAGTACTGCAGCCTTAGGAACTTGGAGGGGGCGGGGAGAGAGAGAGAGAGAGAGAGAGAGAGAGAGAGAGAAGGAGAGAGAGACAGAGAGAAAACCGTACCTCTGCCAGTGCTTCATAGTTGTTGGGGAAGTCCCACAGTGATAAGACGAGGTCGATGCGCATGCCCAGCTTGGGGACCTGGCAGAGGTCCAGCATGAAGCGGTCCACGGGCAGAAGGCTGTCACGTGACTGCCGGTACATCTTGAACATCTCCACGTCCTCTGCAGTCGGCTGGAATCTGACCGGGAAAAATATAAAGAAACATAAAAAGACGTAAAAAAAAGGGGGGGGCGGGGGGGATCATGGTTCAACAACAAAAGGGAGGAAACAGTTGACTATCAAAGGTGAGGAAGTGGTTCAACGTCAAACTGGAGGAAATGGTTCCACGTCAAAAGGGAGGAAATGGTTCAACTTCAAAGGGGAGATCATGGTTCAACAACAGAGGGGAGGAAACAGTTGACTATCAAAGGTGAGGAACTGGTTCAACGTCAAACTGGAGGAAGTGGTTCAACGTCAAACTGGAGGAAATGGTTCAACGTCAAACTGGAGGAAATGGTTCAACGTCAAAGGGAAGATCATGGTTCAACAACAGAGGGGAGGAAACATTTCACTATCAAAGGGGACGAGATGGTTCAACGTCAAACTGGAGGAAATGGTTCCACGTCGAACTGGAGGAAGTGGTTCAACAACAAAGGGGACGAGATGGTTCAACGTCAAACTGGAGGAAATGGTTCCACGTCAAACTGGAGGAAGTGGTTCAACAACAAAGGAGAGGAAACAGTTCACTATCAAAGGGGACGAGATGGTTCAACGTCAAAAGTGAGGAAATGGTTCAACGTCAAACGGGAGGAAATGGTTCAACGTCAAAAGTGAGGAAATGGTTAAACGTCAAAGGGGTGGGAATTTGTTCAACGTCAAAGGGAAGGGAATGATTCAACATCAAAGGGGATGAAACCGTTCACTATCAAAACGGAGGGCACGGTTCAGTGTAAAATAGGAGAAAATGCTTCAACGTCAAAAGGGAAGGAAATGATTTAACATCAAAGGCGAGTTAATGGTTCATCACCAGCGGGGAGGTAACGTGGCTCAATATCAAACCGGAGAAAAGTTTTCAAAAGTCAATGTGTATGGAATGGTTCAACGTCAAAGATCCTGTAATCCATGTCAGCGTTCGGTGGGTTATGGAAACAAGAACATACCCAGCATGCACACCCCCGAAAACGGAGTATGGCTGCCTACATGGCGGGGTAAAGAACGGTCATACACGTAAAAGCCCACTCGTGTGCATACGAGTGAACGCAGAAGAAGAAGAACGTCAAAGAGGAAAATGGTTGACTATAACAGGGGAAGGAAAGGGGTGGGGGGGAGGTAAGGGGGGAAAGGCTGAACGAGACAAGTTCCAACATTCAGCAGAAACTGGAAGGGAAAGAGGTTATAGGACTGAGGCTGAAGGGTCTGGGATGTAGGGTTCGGCAGACAGGAGAGAAAGATGCTACCCCAGTAACTGGAGGCCGTGGTATGGGTGCTAGTCTTTCTGATGAGAAGGTAAACATTATGTCCCGCGTGCAGCATGCATTCAGCACACTTAAAAGAACCCACGGCAACAGCAAAAGATTGGTCCGTGGACGTTCCCACAACCACACAACACCACACCACACCACAACCAACCACACACAACACCACACCACACCATACCTCTTCAGTGTGGCCATCTTTTGCAGAGGGAAGCAGTCCATCTCGGACACGGAGCTGAGGGCGGCCATCACCTGGGCCACGCTGTCCGCCTTGAAGCCAGAGAACAGGATGCCCAGGTTTTGGGCCCGTTTGGGATCCACCAGGGTGCGTCTCACCGCCTTGCTCGCTGCACACGACACAAGTCAGTTCAGTTCAGTTCAGTTCGGTTCAGTTTACTGAGCAAATAATCCATAATTATACGCTACACCACCGCATCTGCTAAGCAGAGGCCTGCCTGACCAGCAGCGTAATCCCCCGCGCTTAGCCAGGACCATCTTCTACATTACCATGCACCACCCCTGACCCCACACGCACATTCCTACGTATCGCTGCACGCACGCACGCACACACACACACACACACACACACACACACACACACACACACACACACACACACACGCACGCACGCACGCACGCACGCACACACACATACAGAGAGAGAGAGACTACAGACCATTATGACATATACAGATAAATATCTTAGCGCACGTAAAAGAACCCACGGCAACAAAAGGGTTGTTCCTGGCAAAAATCTGTAGAAAAATCCACGTCAATAGGAAAAACAAATAAAACTGCACGCAGGAAAAATACACAAAAAAATGGGTGGTGCTGTAGTATAGCGACGCGCTCTCCCTGGGGAGAGCAGCCCGAATTTCACACAGAGAAATCTGTTGTGATAAAAAGAAATACAAAATACAAATATATATATATATATATATATATATATATATATACTCCAATCCATGGCAACGAAACAAGCGATTCTGATTGAGCTCACTATGCCATACGAAAGCAGAATGGAGGAAGACCACATCTAACAAGACCGAGAAGCATGCTAGTCTACCCAGCAGACTGACGAGAATCTGGCTTCCAAGCCAAAGTCCTCGCCACAGAGATTGGTGCAATAGGGCTTGTGAGCGCATCTGCATACAGCCTCATGAAACAGCTGTCGATTTCTGGCAGAGAGAGGACAAGGCTCACAAAGCAATGTCAGAAGCAGCAGAAAAGAGTCCCAGCTGGGTCTGGGTCCCTACTCAAGCTATGCGTACGATGGCTAAGTGGTTAAAACGTCTTCCAGAAAAGGTGACACAGTCCTGAAGTGGAGAACGCCCTGGCCGCGCGGTTCGAACCTGCTGAGGACCAGGGGGGGAAAGGCGGTAATACAAGGGCAATACAGGATTCATGACCTGGGTGCGGCCCGGCCTCCTTAGAGTGTAAGGAGTTCAGGGCCGAAACACTTGACTGAAGAGGGCTTCTTCTCTGAAGACCTTGTACTGTCCAGCTCTATCTAGAGTTTCTTATCAATATATATATATATATATATATATGTGTGTGTGTGTGTGTGTGTGTGTGTGTGTGTGTGTGTGTGTGTGTGTGTGTGTGTGTGTGTGTGTGTGTGTGATCCTGAGCTGGCGCCGTCTCATGGGTTGAAATATACACCTATTTGGGCAATATCTACATTTCTTCCGATCCCCTGTTCTGTTCCGTTTACACGACGGGAAAAAGTTGCAAACTAGCTAATGACTTGTAATAATCTCTCCATTTCTTTCTCTCCGCCCTTTGAAGATATATATTTCGGCAATATCCACATTTCTTCCCCTGTTGTTTTCCGTATAAAAAACGGGAAAAGTTGTAAACTGGTTAATAACATTGTATTCTATCATACTCTCCATCTCTTCCCCTCCACTCTGACTAGACTGGCCTTCTTGACGCCTCTTGACAGGGGAAGAAATGTAGAGTGTATGTTACAATGTTATTTGATTAAAACAAATGTACAACAATTTTTTCGTCAGTCCTCGGAACGAAACTGAATGGAAAGAACACAGGAGAAGAACTGTGGATATTGCCTATATCACCATGTGAGAGGCCACCACCTCATCAGAATCATGATTTGAGTGTGCGTGCTAGCTATTTGGGCGAATCGGTTCGTGTCTTACTCGTCTGGTCGTCGGTCGCTTACTTCACAGTTCGCGTCATTCAGTTGATGCGAGATATTGTTCGCGTAAGTGATTTCAGATTTAAACCCCTTACTGTGTTGTATGAAACTGTAGAAAGGGTAATGTCTTATTTTAACATCCTAAATTATTGTACCTGTAGGTTACATATTCATGGTCGGAAAAAAGCAAGATGTGGCATGTTAGTTTAGTGACTGAATTCGCATCAAAATTGAGTTTAAAAATAAATAAATAAATAAATTAAAAAAACGTACAAAATAAGAGTCGAAATCTAATGAAAATGGGTGACAACATCTTGTTATGGTAGGCTAATAATATATTGTTTCGAACACTGATGCACAAAAGTTGCCGGTTAAATAGGTTCCTGAATTTAAGACGCTAGCATGCCACGAAATATACAACGAAAACAGCACGGGCGCAATAGCCGCGGAGTGGATAAAGCGTTGGACTTTCAATCTGAGGGCCCCGGGTTCGAATCTCGGTAACGGGCGGCTGGTGGGTAAAGGTTGGCGATTTTTCCGATCTCCCAGGTCAACATTTGAGCACACCTGCTAGTGCCTGAACCTCCTTCGTGTGTATGCCGCAAGCAGAAGATCAAATACGCACGTTAGAGATCATGTAATCCATGTCAGCGTTCGGTAGGTTATGGAAACAAAAACATACCCAGCATGCACAACCCCGAAAACGGAGTATGGCTGACAACACGGCGGGGTAAAAACGATCATACACGTAAACTGAGCCCAGTTGTGTACATACGAGTGAACGCCGGTGGGAGCTGCAGCCCACGAACGAAGAAGAAAACGAAAATATTATTGGACAAAACCACAGACAACAAAACACGCCACACCATATCACACAGCACAGCACAGCACAGCACCACACAGCACCGCACTACACAGCACAGCACAGCACAGCACAGCACCACACAGCACCGCACTACACAGCACAGCACAACACAGCACAGCACTACACAGCACAGCACCACACAGCACATCCAAAGTCCATGCAGCAACACTCACTGTGGACGGCTGCCACTTCCCGTTCACAGACCGAGAACATGGCCTCCAGCAGTGTCAGGTCAAAGGTCGGCACGTGCGCTTTTCCCTCGCTCCACAGGGACACAGAGAGCTGCAGAGAGTGGCAGAACACATCTCAATCACTTTTGACTGCAAATATAATCTGATTTTTTTTTTTTTAATATAAAAAGACACGCGATCGAAATGCTACGCATGCACCCGTGGGTGGGGGTGGGGGGTCACATCACTGCACTCAGTGAATACCAGGCGCGAGAACAGGAACCAGTTTCGACGACGCACGCAAACTGCACGTTCAACTTACTGCATTCAGCACGTACACATATTATATACACATGCAAGCATTCACGCGCGCGCGCGCGCACGCACACACACACACACACACACACACACACACACACACAAATCGCGCGCGCACACACATTTATTCTTGTGTCTACAAACCTTTCATTTACGGTTTTCATGACAAATAAATCTGATTCTGATTGTGATTCACACACACACACACACACACACACACACACACACACACACACACACACACACACATATATATATATATATATATATATATATATATAATATATATATATATATATATATATACAATCGCGTGCGTACACACACACAAACACACACACACACACAGACCGCACACGCACAACACAACCTACCCCCTACCACCCCCCCTCCGTCCTCTGCCCCCCCCCCCCTCATCCACCCCCCCCCCCCCCCGCCCCCCCCCCCCACACACACACACACACCAACCCATCCTCTCGCCACCTCCGACTTCATTGTTTTGAATTGTTTGTTTACATTACCCCCCTTCATGACGGGCAATGACTTGAATGGAACACATCATCTGTATCTGTATGTGTATCCGACTCACCCCCGCCTCGCCCCTCCCTCCCACACACAGAATACTGAATACTTAATTATTATCATTTCCAAGAAGAGAAATTAATCATATTAGAGATGATAAAGTACCTCGTTCAGACACAAAACACAGTTGTTGTTTTTTTCTCTCACCAGCTTCTTGTCCACAGGAGTCCAGTGCACTTGCTTCAGCTTCAGCCCCCTTTTACCCCCCAGCAAACCTCTCCGCTCAGGGAGAGGCGGAGCGAGGGGCGAGAAGGAAGGAGGAGGTGGAGGAGGAGGCGGAGGAGGAGGAGGAGGTGGAGGGGGTGGGGGATGGGGTACCTTGGACACTGCCTTCACGGACGGAGTCACCTTGGCTACCGCCACCTTCGCCAGCACCACCCCTTCACCGCCCACCGCCACCGCCACCACCATCACCACCCGTCGTCTTATTCTTCCTCTTGCCTTCCAAAAGGTCTGACGTACTGTTGGCTTTCCACAGCTTCTTCTTCACCACCCCACCATGAGCTCCTGCCACTACTGGACGTCCACCCGCTCCCCCATCTCCTTTGATATCAATACTGTTAAGGTCGGAGGGTTGGAAGTTGTTGTGGTGGTGGTGGTGGTGGTATGGGTGGGGGTGTCTGCCTTCTTCAATGGCGGTGTCATCCTTGGTGACCGTGTGTCCACTGCTGTTTTTCAGCCACCTGTCCACCACTACGCTTCTGCTACTGCCAGCAGAATCTGTCGTGTTCTTCCCTCTCCCCTCCTCGTCCTCCTCCTCCTCCTCCTCCTCCTTCTTCTTCCACAGTCCCCTGTCAACCGCTACGCTTCTGCTGCTGCTGTTGCTGCTGCCTCCAGCAGCGTCTGTCGTTGTGTTTGTCTCTCTCTCTTCCCACAGTCCGAACACAGAGGGTCGGTCTTTCCCGTATTTTTTGTCTTGGAGCTGGAGGACTTCCGTAGTGGGGCTGACCTCCATTGTGGTGGTGGTGGTGGTGGTGGGTGGTGCCGGCTGGTCAGACACATCCCGCTTGGCCAGGATCCTGGCGTCGTTCTCTCCCACGCTGAGGTCCGAGAAGGCCAGCACGCGGTCGTTGAGTTTCTTGCTCTTCGACTCCTTCAAGGATGTGGACCTGGTAGTAGTAGTAGTAGTAGTAGTAGTAGCAGTAGTAGTAGTAGTAGTAGTAAAAACAAAAGCAGCAGCAGCAGCAGTATTATCGCAGCAGTAGTCGCAGCAGCAGCAGTATTATTAGTAGCACCAGCACCAGCAGTAGTAGAAGTAGAGCGGTGATATCATCACCAGCAGCAGTAATAGCAGTGGCAGTGGAAGTAGCAGCAGAAGCAGCAGTAATAGTAGTAATTGCAGTAGCAGCAGCAGCAGCAGCAGCACCAGCAGTAGTAGCAGTAGTAGTCGTTGTTGTTCTTGTTGGGAACAGGTTCCGTTTTACCGAAACACTGTTAAAAAGCTTCGGTTTACCATGACACTGGTAACGCATTCCGTTTTTCCATGAGACAATATTATGACGAAAGCAAGGCAGGATGTTACGAAAGGAAACCAGAAATGCCTTCTCCCTGCCTGATTTAACAAGATCGAATTCCCGGTAAACAATGTGTTGCCCCAGCAGTAGAAGTAGTCGTCCTTTCCCCTCGCTATACCGGGGCAAGATAATGTAATGATACATTGATTGGTAAGCCTGGACGCACAGCACATAGCCTGCATGTCTTTTAAATGCATGTTTCATACTTGTATTGAGAGCATGAGCAATACGATCACGAGTAAATTTCTCCTTGGAGATAACAAAGTCGACTTGATTTGACATGAGTTGTGGTTATATTTATCGGCTTTAGTAACCTTGTTTGGTTTATATTGTTCTGGACAGAAAGACACGCCGTCATGACAGTCCAGCAATATAGATTTGACCGAGGACTTGATACAATCACAGTGTGTAGACTGTGTTGCATTCTATTGCACTGCATTGCACTGTAATGTAATGTTTTGCATGATATTATATTGTGTTGTATTTATTGCACTGCATTGTATTGTAATGTATTGTAGTGTATTGTAATGTATTCATTGCATTGCATTGTAATGTATTGTCTTACTTTGTATTGCATTGTATCATATTGTATTGTCTGTGTCTCAACAGATATGTCTGTGTTAAAACTCGGACTGCTCTCCCGAGTGTCTGCGTGAGTATTTGTTTTCCTGTCAAGATGGATTTGTCCGTAAACACACACACACACACACACCCAAAAGAAATGTGTGAAATGAGATGTACTTTGGCATATCCTTCTTCTTATCACAGTCTCTGAAGAAGGACCTACGGTCAGAAACGTCGACGCTTCTTATATATTTTCACAACCCACACTAGTAATTATTTTACACACTTTTCTCTCCTCTTGACTAGGAGAACGTACCTGGCGTGAGGAGACAGGTGGTGGTGGTGGTGGTGGTGGAGGGGGGAGGGAGGAGGGAGGAGGAGGAAGGGGTCAGGGTCAGTGGCACCGTGAGCGGTGAACTTGGCCCTGAGGGCGGTGACCGGCAGGTCGTCAGACAGGCTGTCCGGGTGAGGTCTGGACACCACCTCGCTGCCGCCAGAGCCACGCCTGTGGGAGGGACAATGACAATGACAAAAGATCATCAATAGCAATGAAGTCACTACTCTGCAGCAGCGCAGGGTCTCCTCTACTGTGTGGCCTCCTGGCGGTACTTAACTTCGATGGTTCCTCCCCCCTATGGACTTGCCGACGCTGAGACTGCGAGGGACGAACCCGGGTGTGGCTGCGTATAGGGAGGAGGGGGGGTGAAGTAGGGGAGGGGGGGGCGGAGGACTCATACAGATGAAGGGGCAGCTAAAAATCAATATTTTTTTTTCTTTTTAAAGCCATGGCCATGACCCTTTTTTTTTTTCTTGTCCTATCTGTTGCTGCCATTATTCTCTTTCTCCTCCTCCTCCTCATGTGTTCCAGTTTTCTTTCTATCATTTGTCCTCTACGCATCTTTCACTTTATTATATTTTACCGCATTTATTAAACCTTGTGTTGCCGTCGTCGTTGTTGATTTTTGTTGATGTTGATTTTCACTCTTTGCTTATGCTCACCTTTTCCCTCAGCAGTAAGTTCAATTGTGGCAGGTCCACTTTCTTTGCGTTAGCTGTGCTTGACTATGTTAACTACATGCAAGTATATGAATGTGTATTGTGTGCGCGTGCGTTTATGTACGTTTGTGCCTGTCTGTGTGTGCGTATGTGTTAGGGTAGCTGTTAGATACACATGTATTGGTAAAATGTATGTACGCAGTGTGTGTGTGTGTGCGTGTGTGTGTGTGTGTGTGTGTAGTCTTTGGTGTGTGTATGTAACATAGATGTAATGTTTTATGTTAACAAAGCGTTTTTGTAAAGCACCTAGAGCAGATTTCTGGATAGTGTGCTATATAAATATCCATTATTATTATTATGCTTTACAGAAACGTAGGGTAGGGTCTCAAGGCCTTATTAGTGCGTTGGGGTCATGCGATGATCAAACATATGATCTCCCTTTTTTTATTTGGAGCAGGTGGGGTCTAGCGTATACGGATCAGCCTATTTAACGGAAAGCCAAAGCAAATAAGGGAACTCTTGCATGCATGCAAATAACCTAACATCCCAGCTGCATCCTTTTTTTTGGAAGAGAAAATGTGACATCAATACTGACAAATTAACTTGGTCTAAAGCACAGGACATTACCAAAGAAACAAGGCTTAGAGTATTACATTGTAAAATATTACATAATATATATCCCACAAACATCTTGCTGAATAAAATGAAAGTAAAAGAAACTAAAAAAATGCTCATACTGTCACGATACTGTTGACTTTATTGAACACTTCTTTTGTGAGTGTCCAACTGTGTGTCGTTTTTGAAAATTGGTTGAGAAGAAAATATTTCCAGAAACAAACTTCAACGTAAAATTGTCAAACATAGATATATTATTTGGCATCGATAATCCCAATATTTCCAGTGAGCATTATATCAATTATCTTATATCAATTGGTAAAATGTGTATCAGCATTAAAAAAAAAAAAAAAAAAAAAAAAAAAAAAAAAAAGAATCAGCTCCTCTTCAGCTTATTTTTGAGAAGGGGCTTATTTTTGAGAAGGGGCTTATTTTGGGGGCTTATTTTTGAGAAGGGGCTTGCTATCAGAAACATGTTACAATGAAGTCGATTCAAGGAATGTTTGATGTGGTGTTATTGCTTGAAAGCTGTTTCCCGTGGGGGAAAAGCGGAATACAGAGGAAGAATGAGTACATGAGAGATGCGCACACATTACTCAATTCACACTAGAGCATTAACAAACCCAGACATACGCACACACATTTTCAAATACTAAAAGGGCAAAAAAAAAAGTGTCCATCTATAGAAAACACAGACAGACAGAAGTGTGAAGGAGCCGTGAGAGAGCAGCAGGGGAAGAAACTCCCCGCTTCAAAAGGAAGTGCACTCATTCCCCCAGTCCCTCTTCACAATCATCACGACCATACACACATCCAGACTGGCCGTGTATGTACATGGTGGTGTTTTTCCGCCATTGTTGAATAAAACGGCAACAAAAAAAACAAAAAACAAAAAGTGGGAGAAAAATGGTTCATGCGTATACCTTTAAAAAAAAAAAAAAAAAAAAAGAATGCCCATGTGCACACACAAGAAATATTTTTGGTGTGAAGACAGGCATAAGAAAGAAGAGGAGGGAAAAAAAAAGAGAGAGAAATAATCATCTTCTCCTCCTCCCACTCCTCATTATCATCATCAAGATATGTATAAGAACAACAAAAATAAAATCAAAATTATATTAAAAAATAAAAATAAAAAATAAAAAAAAGAATTAAAAAAAAACCCAACACTTTGATCTAATTGAGGCACAGACGTGCAACAACCGAGTTATTAAAGCGCCGGACTTTCAATCTGAGAACACTGGGTTCGAATCCCGGTCAAAGGCGCCTGGTGGGGTAAGGTAAGGGTGGACAGAGACAGAGAGACAGCGGGACAGAGAGAGAGAGAGAGAGAGAGAGAGAGAGAGAGAGGAGAAAGAGAGAGAGCAATGGAGATAGACAGGCAGACAATCAAAGAGACAGAGAACTTTTTTTAACCCCTTCCACTTCCTAAGGCAAATAACGCACTCCACCAAAATATAAAATGAGCCAGGAAGAGAGAGAGAGAGAGAGAGAGAGAGAGAGAGAGAGAGAGAGAGAGAGAGAGAGAGAGAGAGAGAGAAAGAGGGAGATTCGACACCCCCCCGTTCCCCCACGCCCCCTCCTCCCCCCACCACCACCACCAACTCCGCCCCCTCCTTTCTCAGTGTGTGTCAAAACAGAGAGAGAGAGAGAACTCAGAACTGTTTTAATGTTAGGCCACCGAGCGGTATACATATGGATGCACGTCCTGCACACACACACACACACACACACACACACACACACACACACACACACACACACACACACACACACACACAAAAACATATGAAAACCAAACCTTGAGTTGGATGAACAACAAAATGTGGAAGAATAAACTGAAAATAATATAACCAAACAAAACCAAAAAACAATTTGAAAAAAATAAGAGTAGTTTTAGAAACATGTCTTTCATCTAAGACTGAGCGCTTTTCTGCTCTCTGTTTTAACGCATAATAAATAAACATGGCTACATCTCTAGTCACAGTGCTGTTGACATTTTGAAGCAAGTGGGGTAACAGGGAAATCCTTAGATTGTGTGCGTGTGTGTGTGAGAGAGAGAGAGAGAGAGAGGGAGAGAGAGAGAGAGAGAGAGAGAGAGAGAGAGAGAGAGATTCGAACCCTAACCTATCGGGAGCCTTGTCCTTGTGTCGCCGGAAAGGGTAGACGGTGGCTCTCTTGGTGGGCCTGGGGGGCTGTGGGTTGACGAAGGTGGTGGTGGTGGTGGAGGTGGCGGGGTCGATGGAGGAGATGGTGTGGTTGCTGTTGCTGTTGTTGTTGTTGTTGTTGCTGTTTTTGTAGCTGAAGTGGACGCTTACGCTGGCCGTAATCTCTGGTTTTCTGCAACATATGGAGGAGCGCACGTAAAATAACCCACGGCAACAAAATAGTTGTTGTCTCTTGGCACAAAAACACAGTGTAGGAAAATTCACTTGAATCATAATGGAGCAAACAAATACATCTCCAAACAGAGCAAAAGAAAAGAAAAAAAAACTTTTGTACATAATATTATGGGTGGCATTCCAATGTTTCACTCACTCTGTCTAGGGAGAACGGACCGATTTTCACTCAGGGAAGCATAACGCAACGCAACAACACAACACAACGCAACACAACACAACGCAACACAGCGCAACACAACACAACAAAACCCAACGCAATACAATACAATACAATACAAAGTGACATCGTGGAGGTGACACATGTAGGTTATGTGACATCACTGAGATAACGTAACACATACAAGTCATGTGACATCACGAGAGATGACATCCTACATGGAGATCATGTGGCACCGTAGAGATGACGTTACACATGCTGATCGTGTGACATCATAGAGATGATATGACACGTGGAGATCGTGTGACGTCATAAAGATGACATGACATATGGGTGTCGTGTGACGTCAGAGAGATGGCACGACACATGGGTGTCGTGTGACGTCGTAGAGATGACATGACACATGGATGTCGAGTGACGTCGTAGAGATGGCATGACACGTGGACATCGTGTGACGTCATAGAGATGACATGACACATGGGGTCATGTGACGTCACAGAGATGACATGACACATGGGTATCGTGTAACGCCATAGAGATGACATGACACATGGATATCGTGTGACGTCGTAGAGATGGCATGACACGTGGACATCGTGTGACGTCATAGAGATGACATGACACATGGGGTCATGTGACGTCACAGAGATGACATAACACATGGATATCGTGTGACAAAGGGGAAAAAAGGGGGACGAACAAATAAGGAAACACCACAAAAGGGGACAGAAAATGGACGGGAATATATATATATATATATATAACACAAAGAAAAAAAAAGCAGAATGTAAAATAACAAAATCAAATAATGGGATAATAAACATGAATAAGCAACAGAATGATGAGAGAAAGAAAGAGGGTGGGGGGCTGGAGGAGTGGGGGGGGGGTATCTAAAACAGAGAGAAGAGAAAGAAAAAAAGAAGACAAACAACATAAGACGTGACACGGCAACAAAAGATAAGAACGAGACGACAGTCGAGACAAAGAAGGACAAAGACGAATACAATGGAAAGAACAGAACAACAACAAACAACAACAACAACACACACACACACACACACACACACACACACACACACACACACACACACACACACACACACACACACACACACACACACACAAAATAAAAAATTTTTAAAAAAATATCTCTCAAGATTTTTATGACGCCCAAGCCCAGAGATCGATAGCAGAATGATCAGAAAGTCCACAACATGAGCGTCGACTGCATAGACATCGTGGTATAGAAAATTATACATACAAGAAACGGTAACATAGACATTCTAGCAATGCAAACCTATTAACAGTGCTGGTGTTCATTTGGCAAGGTATATTTGACAGTTTACCTTCATAACGAGTACACGAATGTTTTATCTATTCCTCTGCATTCCTCTGCGTTTTGATCAGTCGCCTTCTATGTGTGCATGCGTGGCTGTATGCTTGCGTGCGCACGTAATTATCTAGTTTGCTGTGTATACTGTACTCTAGTATGTACTGTTTGATGCATTTTCTGGTCATAGCTATTAACTTTCTCACTCATTTGGACTAAGCTGCATGTTTTGGTAGATGGTGTAACGTATTGAATGTATTCTTAGTGGACCCATTGTATTGCGAAACGCTCAGAACGAAATGTATTTGATTAGGCGCAGTATGAGTAGTAGTAGTAGTAGCAGTAGTAGTAATAGTAGTGGCAGCAGCGGTAGTAGTAGTAACAGCAGCAACAGTAGTAGTAGCAGTAACAGCAACAGCAGCAGCAGTAGTAGTGTCATTATCATCAGTAGCAGTAATAGGAGGAGCAGAAGGAGGAGTAATGCTACTGTTATTATTATCCTCATTATTATTATCATTATCATCATATTGTTATCATCAGAAGCAGTAGCAGTTGTGGTACTAATAATATCATTTTAATGATAGTGATGGCCTAGAGGTAACGCGTCCGCCTAGGAAGCGAGTGAATCTGAGCGCGCTGGTTCGAATCACGGCTCAGCCGCCGATATTTTCTCCCCCTCCACGAGACCTTGAGTGGTGGTCTGGACGCTAGTCATTCGGATGAGACTATAAACCGAGGTCCCGTGTGCCGCATACACTTGGCGCACGTAAAAGAACCCACGGAAACAAAAGGATTGTTCCTGGCAAAATTCTGTACAAAAATCCACTTCGATAGGAAAAGCAAACAAAACTGCACGCAGGAAAAAAAAAAAAAAAAAAAGTGGCGCTGTAGTGTAGCGACGCGCTCTCCCTGGGGAGAGCAACCCGAATTTCACACAGAGAAATCTGTTGTGATAAAAAGAAATACAAATACAAATACTTTTTTTTTTTTTAGATCTGAGCAGCAGCAACAACAACAAAAAGGAGAAAATAACACTGAAACAATCACAAACCAAACATTAACGAAACCAGAACGCCAAACCAAATCCCCCTCAAAATCCTTCAGCACCCACTGGGACCCGAGGATCGCATCCAGCAGCATACCACCTCTCCAACTGCAGGACGCTGTACAGACAAAAATCCTTCTTTCCTCGAACAATAACAAACTGGAACAGCCTTCCTGCTGAGACTGCTCTCAGCACAACCCTGGAAGGCTTCAAATCCCGAATCTGATTACCTCCCCCCCCACCCCCCACCCCCATACCTCCCCCCTCACCCCTCACCCCTCACCCCCCATCCCCTGGCCCAGCAACCTCTACCTCAAGAAACCACAAAAACACGCAAACCCCCCTTATAGTCTACAGAATCTTCAAAATGATGAAGGCGGTGGTCAAGGGAAAGAAGAAGAAGAAGAAGAGAACCAACCCAGACTCTGCCAAGCTCTGAGTGAAGCTCTCTGTCGGTGCCTTGCGGTTGACAAAGGGAGAGCCGTCGGCGGAACTGACGTCAGAGGCCGTCTCCGTGTCCCCCTGGTGGCCTGCCTCCTCTTCTTCCGGTGACAGAGGGGAGGTGGTGGAGTAAAGGCTGACGGCTCGTTTCATGGTCGTGGCTTGTTCGAAAGCCTGGAAGGCGGGACACAGGTATAGAATAATGAGACAAAGCTCACAAGAAAAAACAGGGGGTTAAGGACCAGTTCACAAAAGGACACGGTATGTATTCATATTAATGTTTAACAGAAATCGAGAGATAATGTTGATGATGCAGACTGCATATGGAATTCTTCTGGAATTCTCCCTTCATGTCCGACGAATGACGGGCGCAATAGCCGAGTGGTTAAAGCGTTGGACTTTCAATCTGAGGGTCCCGGGTTCGAATCACGGTGACGGCGCCTGGTGGGTAAAGGGTGGAGATTTTTACGATCTTCCAGGTCAACATATGTGCAGACCTGCTAGTGCCTGAACCCCCTTCGTGTGTATATGCAAGCAGAAGATCAAATACGCACGTTAAAGATCCTGTAATCCATATCAGCGTTGGGTGGGTCATGGAAACAAGAACATACCCAGCATGCACACCCCCGAAAACGGAGTATGGCTGCCTACATGGCGGGGTAAAAACGGTCATACGCGTAAAAGCCCACTCGTGTGCATACGAGTGAACGCAGAAGAAGAAGAAGTCCGACGAATGGGTAGGCAGGCAGGTCATCTGCTGAATAGAGTCCTCATACGGGAATGAAGACCCATTTCTTGAGGGTCGTCCACAGACGCTGCATGGAATGGAGTCCTAGCAAGGGTGGGCCCCGTTTTCTCCGACTCCTCTTTTCATGGATAGCGGCTGCTCTGTTGCACTTGAATGTCTGTATGCCTTGGGTACGCCGTCCCTTTTACTCTGTTCGTACAAGGGCGATATCTTCCCAGGAAGCAGTATCGATGTTGCAGCTTCTGAGGTGGGCCTTCAAGGTGTCTTTGTATCTCTTGAGAGGCCTTCCTTGGTCACGTTGTCCCTCCTTCCGTTTTCCTTCGATATATATATATATATATATGTGTGTGTGTGTGTGTGTGTGTGTGTGTGTATGCACACACACACGGTGAAATATACATAATCACACACACACACACACACACACACACACACACACACACACACACACACACATACGCACACACACACACATACACACATACATATATATGTATATATATATATATATATAGAGAGAGAGAGAGAGAGAGAGAGAGAGAATGAGAGACAGACAGACAGACAGACAGACAGACAGAGAGACAGACAGAGAGACATGGGGAAGTCACTGCATTGTGACATGTCACCGCAGTGCCAGGAGTCCACAGGGGATGAAACTGCAGTCACTTCAGGCATTCAGTTGGCTCTCTCCCTCAGACACAATTCAAATGGCCCCCAATAGAAATGAAAGATTTCTATAATTATTTTTGCATTTCCTGTGTTTTTTAATCTTTGCAAAGTTATTTTGAAATAACGATTGAGGTGTTTAGTTGTTACCCGCACTTGTTTTTCTCTACTACTATGTTGCAACAAATACAGACAGATAGGCAGACAGACAGACATATAGATAGATAGATAGATAGACAGACAGACAGACAGACAGACAGACAGATAGACAGACAAACTCCATAAAAAAAATTAAGGACCACTTCACAGAAGCGGGTGTGTTTTCATGTTGTCATAAATTGTCAACAATAACAGAGAGAGAGAGAGAATCGGTCAGATGATTAATGATTATAATTATGCAGTCTGAATATGGTCACTCTCTGGTCTCTTGCTGAACACACAAATGGCCGTTTCAGGCAAACGTACACCATGCAAATATATATACTTGATGGAAATGATGTCCATAGCATTTTCTAGAAAATGGAACCCATACATAAAAATGATTGAAGGCAACGAGGAGGAGGAAAGACAACCAACGTTGTAACGTTGATTCTTTTATTTATTTTTTATTTTCCTTTCTTTTATTTACTTTTTTTTATGCAGTGCATATGACTTTTTTATTTCTGTTTTTTTCTTCTCTGTATAAAAACAATGTTGTGTTGTTGTTTTCCTGATTTACAGTTTAAGTAATGCACAATAACAAATATTATTAATTACAAATATTAGTTTTGTATGTCTGTCTGTGTGTATTAAATGTTAAACTCGAATAAAAATATTTATTTAAAAAAATAAAATAAAAAAAAAACGTGCACCATGCACCATGAACTACTTGAAAAAAAAAAGTTGGGTTTGAAAAATCGATTGTTGCTCGTTCAGTGATTTATAAATAACAGTTGTAGGTTTTCGCTGCTAACACAAAAAAATGGAAGTTCTGAACACCACCGAAGTGACTCAGGTACAGTGCAGGGTCTCTCTGGTGTGTGGCCTCCTGGCGACCTAACATCGATGGTTCCCTGTGGACTGCCGACGCTGGAACTGCGACGGACGAACCCGGGTGTGGCCGTGTATGGGGGAATCTAAATGAGCGGCGTGGGAGTAATGCCACTGAAACGGTGCAGATGATGGGGCAGCAAAAAAAAAAAAAATGGAAATTCACGTGCATGAAAGCATATCCAGTTGTAAGTGCTGTGTGCTACATTGC
>NC_134884.1:40448572-40451072 GCF_041734735.1 Babylonia areolata
GTGTATGGAGTTGATGTATGACTCAGTGACTCACCACTAGGCTGGTTGACGGAGATGTGTATGGAGTTGATGTGTGACTCAATGACTCACCAGTAGGAACGCTGGTTAACAGATGCGATGACGGGTGCAACAGCCGAGTGGTTTTTAAAGAGTTGGACTTTCAATCTGAGGGTTCCGGGTTCGATCCCAGTCGCGACGCCTGGTGAGTAAAGGGTGAGAGATTTTTTTTCCAACCTCCCAATCAATAGACGTGCAGACCTGCTCATGCCTGAAGCCACGTACGTCGTGTGTATGCGAAAGAAGATCACGCACGCAGGTAATGATCCCGTAATCTACGTCAGCGTTCGGTGGGTTATGAAAACAAGAACATACCCGGCATGCACGCATCATCCCTCTTCCCCGAAAACGGAGTATGGCTGCCTACATGACGGGGCCCATTAACGAAGAAGAAGAGATGCGGTGACTCGCCTGACTCACCAACTCACCAGTTGACAGAGATGAGCCGAGTGACACAGATCCTGAGTCAAGTGACTGACTGACGCACCAATTGTTGACAACAGATGAGCCAAATTACGTAGATCCTGTGAGCCATGTGACTGACTAACGCACCAGTTGTTGACAAGATATGTGAGCCACATGACACATATCCTGTGAGCCATGTGACTGACTGACGCACCAGTTGTTGACAAGATATGAGAGCCAAATGACACATATCCTGTGAGCCATGTGACTGACTGACGCAGCAGTTGTTGACAAGATATGAGAGCCACATGACACATATCCTGTGAGCCATGTGACTGACTGACGCACCAGTTGTTGACAAGATATGAGAGCCAAATGACACATATCCTGTGAGCCATGTGACTGACTGACGCACCAGTTGTTGACAAGAGATGAGCCAAATGACGTAGATCCTGTGAGTCATGTGACTGACTGACGCACCACTTGTTGACAAGAGATGAGAGCCAAATGACGTAGATCCTGTGAGTCATGTTACTCACGGACTCACTGATTGTTGACAGAGATGAGCCGATTGACTTGATCCTGTGATTCATGTGGTCTGACTCCCTGCCTCACCAGTAAGACAGCTGGTCATCAAGAGGAAAGGGTGTTGTCCCGTTTCGCCTGTTCCCGATTCACCTATCACCGAACTAAGTTGCCGTGTTTCAAGACCAGTTTAGAATCAAAAGAGTTGAATTGAAGAACCTCATTGTGGCATCTGTATGCAAACTAATCCGTATCAAGGAGTGCTGACTGACTCACCAGTAGGACCTCTGGTTGACGGAGAGATGTATGGAGTTCTGCCCCACTCTCTGTATCACACAGCGGTCCTGGCGTAGCTGCACCACGTTCAGTGCCAGCTGAAATAATAAAAAAAAAATTTAAAAACAGAAAGAAAGAAAGATAACGTATATATATTGTCCGTGTGTAGTGTGGTCCTGATTTTGTTTTGTTGATATCCTTAGACGGACAAAATTGGCGTTCTGAAGAATAGATTAGCGAAACATAGATGTGTTTGGGTTGTTGTTGTTTTTGTGTGTGTTTTGTTTGTTTGTTTGTTTGTTGTTTTTTACACTTTCTTCAGGTTGAAAAAGTATATAATTATCAACAACCAGCGAAGAGTGGTAACTCTCTCTCCATTCACAAGGCACACAACTTCAAGTCAGTGCTGCTTATGCTACCGATTCAGCTAGCACACAGGTAAATAAAAGGTACATTGAACCACCGAGGCAACCATGTGTTTGTTCTGTATTGTCCATGTGTTCTGTGGCTTGTTCAGGATTAAAGAGGCTATGCCAGTCTTGAATAAAAGCTAATTTGTGTTTGCACATTTCTTCTGTCTTTGCTGCTGTGTGCACATGTCAAATGATCGGTATAATGACAGGCCCGGCGCTTCCTTTTTTGAGGAAGTGTCTGGGTTTGTCCCTTTTATTTACCTGTGTGCTAGCTGAATCGGTAGCATAAGTAGCACTGACTTGAAGTTGTGTACCTTGTGAATGGAGAGAGTTGCCACTCTTTGCTATTTGTTGATCATTTCATCTCCTGGCCTCATTGTTTGTTAATTTCCTTATATAATTATCGTTTGTTTCTGTTACACGCACACGAGTAAATATGTACGATTAAGGTCACGTGTGTGGGTGTGGGTGTTTGTGCGTGTGTGTGTGTGTGCGGGTGTGGGTGTTACTATACAATCCTTAACTACAGTGTCTCTGACCTCTTCTCCAGGTTTGAAGTAGGAAAATTCCCCTGCACTGATCTTCACACGACGTCTGCAATCAATTCAGGTTAATCGATCAATCAAGTGATCAATCAATCAGTTAACCAATCAGCTTAGTGATATTTCTGTCCAATCATCACATTCCAATACAATACCTTTCCATACCATAATTATCACCAAGCCAATACAATATAATACAATGTAACACATTAATTATGATACAACCTACAATACGATACAATGCAATACCATACGATACCATACCACACTCTACACTGCAGT
>NC_134884.1:40458572-40468572 GCF_041734735.1 Babylonia areolata
ACCCTTAAATGTTCTTGCTTTTTTTTTCCTTTGTACCTTTTATGCTATCAAGTTGACGAAAAATGAAGCTACAACGACTCATAAGTTACACGAGGAGGAGGAGAACAACAATATCAACGACAACCAAAAGAACAAGGGGAAGAAAGTTTCTCACCTGCAAGATGCCCCGTTTCCCTTTCTTGAGGAAGATGCCGAAGTTGTGGCTCTTGTTGAGGAAGGGGGCAGTGGGCCTGGTGGTGACTGCAGCAGCACTCATGGTGGTACTGTTTGTTGTTTGACGCTCAACCCAGGGAGGAAATTAAAGGGTTCAAAAATACTGTGTTCAAATTCTATTGTTTATAGTCCAGCCGATCGCGAATGAGCCATTTCAAGTTCTAAATTTCACACTAGGTTGAAGAGAACCCACAACAGTGTTAAAAGGACAATCAAAACAGTTTCAAAAAAAGGGCCATTCAAGTCTTGTTCAGTTCCATGGAAACAAAAAAGATTAGATCAAGTTAAACGTATTGAAAATAAAAACAGCAACAACAACAACAACAAAAAGTCAATTCGCCCACCCTGCGTCTGTTTCACTCCGGATAAATCTTAAATCAAGTTTTAAAAAAAAAAGTACTGATATACTCCAGGTACTGTAAAAAGAGTGTCCTGGTACAGGTCTTCCTGGAGCTCACTGTAAAATGTTTATGTCTGATTTCATTTCACGTCAGTTCAGAAGAAGGGGTCAGGATCCACTGCTCTAAAAATAGATGGATGGCTCATTGACCAGGAAAGCTGAAGCCAACTGGACGCCATATTGAGACTCGTATCCGGCTGTCACTCCTTTGAGAATTCATCCGAGTCTTATAACTGGTGGTAGTTTCTGAACTGCAACCGTGCATCTTCGATGAAATCGTGTTATGTTTGCCGTCACGACATGCCAAATGTTGTGTCTTGATTGACATCTACAAATGGTTTATTTACCAAAGTTATTAAAGGTAAACAGTGCAGTGACACGTAGCGCAAACTCGCTTTGGAGGCACACACAGGAATATCAGCTTACCTAACGCCGCGAGCAAGTGAAAGTTTCCGTGAAGCAGTCATCGTAGCCAGCTAAGCGCTCGGCTACATATATGAAGATATCACTTCGCGCTGTACTGACACGAGCAGCAAAATGGCTGATTGAACGCTTCCACTGGCTTTAGTTTGCAAAGGGGCTCAAAGAAGACATGTGCTATCCACCTGTTTTCAGAACAGTGGTCTTGATGAAGTAAATAACAGAGAGTGGCAACTCTCTCCATTTGCAAGGTGCATAACTTCAAATGGGAAGAGAGTTACCACTCTTTATTATTTGTTAACCCTTTAATCTTCTGGCCTCATTGTTCTTTAATTTCTAGATGCTAGTTTGTGGAATCTGCATGGATCGACGCACACTGGAACTGAGAAAGATCCAGGCGTTTCCAAACACACATCAAACATTTATTGAAGAACGCATAAATTATCCAGCGTTACAACAACACACAGACAAAGAATAGCCCGCGTCGATGCGCGTGCGCGCGTGTGTGTGCGGGAGTCAGTGCGTGGGTCGAGTGTGTGTGTTTCGTGTTTGTGTATCACATGTCTCGGTTTTGTTGTTTTTGTTGGGTTTTGTTGTTGTTGCTTGTGTGTGTGTGTGTGTGTGTGTGTGTGTGTGTGTGTGTGTGTGTGTGTGTTTTGTTTTGTTTTTCGTTTGTTTTGCAATGAAGAAAGCCTCGTGCTGAGCACTAAAAAGAAACCAGTATTCTATGGACTTGTACGTGCCTGAAGGAAAAAAACAATGCTACAAGACACAATGGGGCGCACAATGTACGTTGTTCGGACTGCTTACCTGGGCTGCGGTACATGAAAAATCTATATATGATTCAGCCATCCGAGCAGCACTGCGTGACATTTCTTAAGTCTGTATGGAAATTCTTAACGTCAAAAAAAATAAAAAAATAAAAAAATTTTTTTTAAATCGCATCAACTGAATGATGCGAACTGTGTGAAGTAAAAGAAAAGAAAACGGTAAATCTGCCTCTCTCTCTCTCTCTCTCTCTCTCTCTCTCTTAAAATAAATATATACGTCAAGGCTTTAAGCGACCGGAAGTGCATCAGTTAGGTTGTGTGAGGTATGATATGTGGACCTACGGTGAGTGTTGTGTGGTGTGTGATGTGATCATTCTTTAGATAATGTTTTGGAATAAAACTGGCGACTGTGTAAAGCACACACACACACACACACACACACACACACACCAGCCAACGACGTCTGTAACCTAGAGGCTGTCAAATCATTCATCATTAATTTTCTTCCTGGTCGTGTGGATAGTAAGCAACTGGGTGGTAGGTATATATTCGCATCGAAGGCTGATCTTGCAACACACACAAGTTCTACCATTAAAAAAAAAAAGGGGCGGGGGGAACAAAATAAATCAAGGACAATCTCCCTTATGTTGTCAAGACTAAGCAGAGCAAATCACACACCAAGAATTCAAGTCCCTTATGACAAGCGCAACTTGCCGAGTGGTTAAAGCGTTGGACTCTCAATCTGATGTGTGGTCCCGAGTTCGAATCTCGAAAACGGCGCCTAGTGGATAAAGGGTGGAGTTTTTTTTCCCGATCTCCCAGGTCAACATATGTGCAGAGGTGCTTGTGCCTGAACCCCCTTCGTGTGTATACGCAAGCAGAGGATCAAATACGCACGTTAAAGAAATAAGAACATACCTAGCATGCATACCCCCGAAAACAGTGTAGCCCACGACCGAAGAAGAAGAAATCTCTTATAATGATTTCACCACATCCACAACCATAGCAGAAAAAAAAAAGTAAATGAATGAATGAATGAATTTTAAAATCAATTCTCTTGATTTTTTTTTTTTTTTTTCAGTGTGGGATGACACAAATACGGAGCATTCACATTGAATCCCCAACTTCTGTTCAGTCGAACAATGTCAAAACAAGCATAACACCACACACCAAAACGGTAAGTCTTATCCCCGATGAAAAGGAACAAGGCATACTGGAGATCAGCGCTCGCTCTCTCTCTCTCTCTCTCTCTCTCTCTTGACGCCAATACTCAAGCCCTGGGGAGCGGTGGTGGTTTAGGAAACGACACATTAAACCACAGCATGGGAACAGCTTCAGTTGTGAACTCTCGCTGCGGTAAACACCATTAGGAATCCCAACACCCCCCTATCCCCGCCCCCCCTCCTGCCCCCATGGGCTTCGTCCAATCAGATTGGAGGACATCGATAGGGTCAGGAATTATTGGGGTGGTGACCAGCTATCACAGAATGGGTCGTTAAGAGACACCCCTCACCGCCAGCGCCACCACCCTTTTTCTCCTTTTCGTGTGTGTGTGTGTGTGTGTGTTGTGTGTGTGTGTGTGTGTGTGTGTGTGTTGTGGTGTGTGTGTGTGTGTGTGTGTGTGTGTGTGTGTGTCATTTCCAGTCTCTCCCTCTCTCCCTGTGTGCGTGTGTGTGATTTCCAGTCTGTGTATGTGTGTGTGTGTGTGTGTGTGTTTTCCAGTCTCTCTCTCTTTCTCCCTGTGTGTGTGTGTGTGTGTGTGTGTGTGTGTAATTTCGAGTCTATGCATGTGTGAGAGAGAGAGAGAGAGAGAGAGAGAGAGAGAGAGAGAGCACGAGTTTTAAAGGAATGCTGTTCATCAGTTAAAAATAAACCTTTCCACCAGTATGAGCACTGTATTGCGTCTTGTCTGGGTATCTCGTCTCCCTGTTTGTTCCCGCTTTCTTTTGTCTCCCGCTGTTATACTGTGTGTTGTATCAGCTGATACTTCTTCTTCTTTCCGTTACACGACCAATATCGACTTGCTGATGACTCTGTCGTGGTTCATGCATGCTGGGTATTTTCGTGTCTCTATAACCCACCGAACACTGACATAGGTTACAGGATCTTTAACGTGCGTATTTGATCTTCTGCGTGCGTATACACACGAACGGGGTTCAGGCACTAGCAGGTCTGCACATATACTGACCTGAGACATCGGAAATATCTCCACCCTTTACCTACCATGCGCCGTTACCGTGATTCGAACCCAGGATCCTCAGATTGAAAGTCCAACGCTTAAACCACTCGGCTATTGCGCCCGTCAATTGATGTAGTGTATTACTGTATTTAATATCTTTTTGTCATAGCATTTTAATTTTCTGTATGATATTCGGGCTGGTCTCCCCGCGGAGATCGCGTAGAAACAAATGCAACGACACCCATACTTCACTTAATGTTTTTCCTATTTGAAAGCGCATTTCTTTTTACTATCGAAGCGGATTGTCATTCAGAATAATTATTGTCAGTCACAGTCCTATTTTCGTCGTGGGATCTTTTACGTCTGTAAAATGCATGCTGCACAACGGGACCCCGACTTATCGTCTCATCCGAAAAACTGGCACCCGAACCAATACTCAAGGTCTAGTGGAAGTTGGAGGAGGGGGCGTAAAAATACCGGTCCGAATTTGATTGATTGTTTGATTGATACGGATACTTATACAGCGCCTATCCTCGGTCGGAGACCAAGCTCTAAGCGCTTTACAAACACGGGGTCATTTACACAACAGGCTGCCTACCTGGGTAGAGCCAACTGACGGCTGCCATTGGGCGCTCATTATTCGTTTCCTGTGTCATTCAGTCAGATTTCAGGCACGCACACATGCACACTCAGACATACATGTAACATTTAACATTTTACGTGTATGACCGTTTTGTTTATTTACCCCGCTATGTAGGCAGCCATACTCCGTTTTCGGGGGTGTGCATGCTGGCTATGTTCTTGTTTCCATAACCCACCGAACTCTGACATGGATTACAGCACCTTTAACGTGCGCATTTGATCTTCTGCGTGCGTATACACGCGAAGGGGGTTCAGGCACTGGCAGGTCTGCACATATATTGACCTGGGAGATCGGAAAAATCTCCACACTTTATCCACCAGGCGCCACCGAGATTCGAACCCGGGACCCTCAGATTGAAAGTCCAACGCTTCAACAACTCGGCTATCGCACCCGTTTGGGGATCGAACTCACTTCCTAGTCGGGCGCATTACTACCAGAACACCGCCCCATTGTCATCCAAATCTGCATATTGAACAAGGTCGGTTGATCTCCTGGGCTCAGGGTAAGCCTCCCCCCCCCTCCTCTATACACATAGACACACACAGACGCGCGCGTACACGCACATCCCCCCCCCCCCCACACACACACACACACACATATATATACAGAGCTGCCTACCTCCGATTATACGCATTTGCGACGTGATTTTTTTTTTTTGTTGTTGTTGTTGTTGTTGTTGTTGAAGAATCAAGTGAGGAAATGAGAGAGAGGCGGAAGGTAAGAGAAAGAGAGAGAGAGAGGGGGGGAGGGAAGACAGTGAGAAAGGAGACAGACAGATAGACAGACAGGGAGGGTGTGTGTGGGGGGGGCGCCGGGGACAGAAAGAGAAAATCAGAACACAGAAAAAGAGCAATCATCAACATCTCAACTCGCGAGCATCAAACACATTCGTTCCCTCCTCCACTGGACAGGCCCTTGAGTGGTGGTCTGGGTCAATGGAATAAGAGAATAAACCGAGGTCCCGTATGCAGCATGTACTTAGCGCACGTAAAAGAACCCATGGCAACGAAAGGGTTGTTCCTGTTAGAGAAAAAAAAAATTCTGGAGAAAAATCCAGAAATACACATGCAAACTAAAAAAAAAAAAAAAAAAAAAGATTAAAACTTCTCTTTTATTATTATTATTATTATTATTATGGGTGGCACTTCACTGTGGTAACGCGGTCTGCACGGAGAGAGCTGTGCGGCCGAATTTCATACAGGGGAAAAAAAATGTTGTGACATGAAAGTAATACAATAAAATAATTTTGCATATCACGCGCATAACGGAGAAGAAAGGGGTTTTTTGTTTTGTTTTGTTTTTTGGGGTTTTTTTGTTGTTGTTTGTTTGTTTGTTGTTGTTTTTTTTTGGGGGGGGGGTTTTTTTTTTTTGGGGGGGGGAGGGGGGGGGGTTGTCTTGTTGGGGTTTTTTTTGTTGTTGTTGGTTTTGTCGCAAGTTCACAGCTCACAAAAAGACACTATTTCTTACAGCGTGGGGAAGTTCCCATAATTGTCCTGCCTGCCGCCTGGCGCATCGTTTCAATAGGGATGGTCATCGTATTCCTACGTGTATATAATGTGTGACAGTTCACCACAACTTTACTTCACGTTCCTGCCACATGACTCATCACGATTCGCTTCACTGATTCCCTCCCTTCCTAATTAATTAACGCCCCTGTCATCATCCATCTTCTCTCTCTCTCTCTCTCTCTCTCTCTCTCTTACACACACGTCACAAGGATAGTATTTGCAAACAGGAGTGGAGTCTTCATGGTTCGTCGTGTGTGATTCCTGCTGATTCAAGATGATAAAAAAAATCAAATTTAAATTAAAACAAAAGTAAAAGAATATTTCAGAACGAGTGCTGACGAAAAGACTATTGCATCTGCACATTACGTCACTCGGATGAGGGTTGAGCAAGGATCCGTTATTATTTCTGTCTGCATGTTAAGGTAACAGCAGTTCGAGGATAACGGCACCACACACACATATGTGTGTGTGTGTGTGTGTGTTCTTTGTTTTTGTTTTTCCCTGTGTGAGATGAGTTTTAATACCTGATAGTTTTGTGTGTGTGTGTGTGTGTGTTGTTTTTTTGGGTTGTTTCTTTGTTTGTTTTTCAAGAGTGGGGGATCCCCGATAAGCGGGGTCCTTAGGGAAAAAAATCCATGGGGTGTTCCCCCCCCCCCCCCCCCCCCCCCCCCCCCCCCCCCCCCCCCTCCCCCCCCCCCCCCCCCCCCCCCCCCCGGTGCATCTTTTTTTTTCCCTCCTGCACCGGCTCGTCCATCAGTGGGAGAGGATCGATGACAGTGACTTGTTTATCGATGACGTAGCCCTTGATTGCCCAGCCACGTGACGTCATCTTTCAACGCTTCCTTTTCATCAATGTCACTAACACTTCGGTATGACTTGCCGGGGACGGAGGGAGTAAGGGAGGGAGGGAAAGAGGACATGGTTACGATATTTTGATGTGATGGTATGTCATCAGTGGGACTCAAGTCTCATGATGATTTATTGACAAAATTACAGGCTAAGGTCCCTGATGACAAAGTTTGTAGACATAAATATTACAAGGAAAACATCTTTTTTATATAACATGTGTTAAAATGGAACATCAAAAATGGTTAAGAAACTAGTCTCCGCTACGAAATAGGATGCAGAAAAAAAAATCACTATTCTCATGTTCAAGTTGTTTCTCGCAATTTGAAAGCTTTTTATGTACACAAAGGTTTTGAACAATATGGCAGGAGGTTGAAGACATAAATGGGTTCAGTTTGGTTAGACTTCGTTGTCTACGATATTAAGATTTTTTTTATCGATTGTTCCTTTGTTCAAAGAACAAGATGTCAGCGGAGAGAGAGGGGGCGAAAAGAGAGTAATTCTAAAAAAAATAGATGTGCGCACGTGTGTGTGTGTGTGTGTGTGTGTGTGTGTGCGTGTGTGTGTGTTCGTTGGTTCTTTTGCTTAACGTCTATTGTGTGTGTGTGTCCGTGAGAGTGTGTGTGTGTGTGTGTGTGTGTGTGTGTGTGTGTGTGTGTGTTGGTTTGTTTTGTTTCGTTGTTGGTTTTTTTTTTTGTTGTTGTTGTTTTTTTTTTGGGGGGTGTGTATTTGTGTGTGTGTGTGTTGTGTGTGTGTGTGTGTATGCAAGTGTGAAGCGTGTGTGTGAGTAAGCGCGTGTGCGCATATGCTTACCTATGTGCACGCGTGCGCGCGCGTGTGTGTCTGTGCGCTGTAAAACATTTCTTAAGGAGGGACAATAAATTCAAGCTAAAAATATCAGGATAAAGTACAATAATTAGACACACACACAAACACACACAATCACCCAGTAAGATAATATATATATATATATATATATATATATATATATATATATATATATATATATATATATATATATAAAATTCACGAAGCAAATATCAAACGCAGGACAAGATTTTTACGCGCAGTTCACAATAATCCTGTCTTAAGGCCAAGCGATGCCGTCAACAATATGATGCTCCCGGACATTTTACTCGCTGGAGGTGCGCCTGAAAAAAAAAAAAAAACGTGTATCTTATCGTATGGAAGAGAAACAATTTACGTCTTCGGTTGATCGGAAAACCGATTCGAGATCTCCAACTAACTCTGTTCCTGACGTCAGACCTATGGTCTGAAACGTTGGACACTCCTTATCAAAAGTGTGTCTTATTTTACAACCAAAAGTCATTATAAACTTTCTGCATTTTGTAGATTTTACAGGCTCAGTTTCATGTTATCGTCGATACGAGCTGCTGCTCCCCTCCCTCAACAAAAAACAAGAGAGGCAAGGCCTTCAAGACTCACTTGTGATAAATTAAGTCCCCTAGCATTAATTACAGAGTAATTTCCCTTTTTTATTATCTGCACCAAAACGTTTGCAAAATAAAACTTCCATGCTTAGCAAAAGAAGTTCCTGTTTGAACAAAAAATGATAATAATGACTCCTCTTGTTGTTGTGTCAGAATAAGAGGTCAAAGTGCCAAGTTTAGAGAATACAAAAAAATATAAATATAACAGTAAATGCAGTTTGCATATAATTTGGCTTCTATTTTTTTTGTGCCCATCCCAGAGGTGCAATATTGTTTTAAGCAAGATGACTGGAAAGAACTGAAATTTTCTTATTTTTATGCCAAATTTGGTGTCAACTGACAAAGTATTTGCAGAGAAAATGTCAATGTTAAAGTTTACCACGGACACACAGACACACGGGGACACACACACACACACACACACACACACAACCGAACACCGGGTTAAAACATAGACTCACTTTGTTTACACAAGTGAGTCAAAAAAGGGGGAGGGGGTCGGAGGGTCGGGGGGGGGGGGGCTCGGAACAGAAAGGCAGGGCCCAACCCTCCTCTTCCGCCGCTTCAACCTCCAACCGAAGTCATGCATTCATACCTGGGTGGAATGAGGAAAATCGGAGTACAGCGCCTTTTCCCCCAAGGACTGACACAACGCCATGCCGAAACGTAGCCTGGTACCCTGATCACTCAGTGGTCAACACTAGTTCCACGGGTGCGGTGGCCGAACGGTTAGCACGCTGGATTCTCTCCCGAGTTCGATCCCCGGTTCAGCGCACCTGGTGGGTGAAGGGTGGAGATTTTTCCGACCTCTCAGCACAGGTCACCATATGTGCGGGCCTGCTAGTTCCGGAACCACCTTCGTGTGAATATGCATGCTAAAAGGTCAGTTACATACGTGAATGATCCTGTCATCAACGTCACTGTTCTGTTGGTTATGGAGACACGAAAGTACCCAGTATACATCAACCACGAAAAAGTCATCGACAAGTAGATGCTGGTCTTGTAATGGAAAGTAGAAGTCCAACGCATAACCGTTTCTTCTGCCACGGTAACCGCTTGGTGACTGCATCAAGCAAGGACCATAGGCACACCTGTTGGTGAAATGGAAACGGAAACAGACTTCAATTGGTTTCAGCCACGATGCAGTCGTTGGAGAAAAAATATCAAAAAAACCACCACTGTCTTTCTCATGCCCACAGTCACTGTCACCATCTCTGCCTTGGTGATGCTGTCTGTCGTTTTACCGTCACTGCTTCTGAGCGTGACCAGCACGTGGCTTGAAGATGTTCTCTCGTCGTCTTCCCTCTCTGCTCTCAGTGGCTGAACATCTGCTCAGCTGACGGTATGTCAGAGCACTGTGTGTGTGTGTGTGTGTGTGTGTGTTGTCCATGCAGTATTGCTTTCACGATCCACACGTAGAGACGGAATCTTTGTTCTTGTTGTTTCTTCACCACCCATCGCTTGCCCATGGGGGAAGTTTTCCCGCGTGTTTTCCGAGCTCCCCAACTTATCCCAGCCAGTGCAATGGTTTTGTAGGGTGTCCCTCATAAAATCAGCCTGTCCACACGTG
>NC_134884.1:40473572-40548572 GCF_041734735.1 Babylonia areolata
CCTGCACACAAACAACAGTTCCAGCCCCCCCCCGGAAACAGTGGCAGCATCAGAGACAAGATACAGGAGCGGTCAAAACACAGGAACACAGGAACAGTTCCAGACCAACAAACCAGACACTGACAAGACAATTTGTACAACAGCAGACGATGGACAAACCCGAACAAGAAACATCAGAGGAGACACTCAAGACAGATATAAAGAGGGGATACATTTTTATCAGTACATGACGGACCAAAGCGAAGAAAGAGGAAAAACATTGTACTTGACAGACCAAGACAGAAGGAGGAAAAACACTGTGCCTGACAAGACTCCGACAGAAGGAAAGACATTGTGCCTAACAGACCCATACAGATATAAAGAAGAAATACACTGTATCTCAGAGACCCAGACAGAAAGAGGAGAGATACATTGTTTCTGACAGACCCAGACAGAAGAAAAGAGGAAAGATGATATACCTGACAGACCCGTACAGATTATAAACAGAAAAGACATTGTACAGGACAACATACAGAAAGAAGAAAGACGTTGTTCCTGACAGACCCAGACGGACAGAGGAAAAAGATCGTACCTAACAGACCCAGACTAAAAACTATATAAGAAAAACACTGTCTCTCACACACCGAGACAGATATAAAGTGGAAAGACATCATACCTGACAGACCCAGACAGATATAAAAGAGAAAGACACTGGACCCGAGAGACCCAGAAAGAATGAGGGAAGACATAGTACCTGACAGACCCACACAGATCTAAAGAGGGAAGACACAGTACCTGACAGACCCACACAGATCTAAAGAGGAAAGACACAGTACCTGACAGACCCACACAGATCTAAAGAGGAATGACACAGTACCTGACAGACCCACACAGATCTAAAGAGGGGAAGACACAGTACCTGACAGACCCACACAGATCTAAAGAGGAAAGACACAGTACCTGACAGACCCACACAGATCTAAAGTGAAAAGACACAGTACCTGACAGACCCACACAGATCTAAAGAGGGGAAGACACAGTACCTGACAGACCCACACAGATCTAAAGAGGAAAGACATTGTCCCTGACAGACCCACACAGATCTAAAGAGGGAAGACACAGTACCTGACAGACGCACACAGATCTAAAGAGGAAAGACACAGTACCTGACAGACCCACACAGATCTAAAGAGGAAAGACACAGTACCTGACAGACCCACACAGATCTAAAGAGGAATGACACAGTACCTGACAGACCCACACAGATCTAAAGAGGAGAAGACACAGTACCTGACAGACCCACACAGATCTAAAGAGGGGAAGACACAGTACCTGACAGACCCTGACAGACCCACACAGATCTAAAGAGGGAAGACACAGTACCTGACAGACCCACACCGATCTAAAGAGGGAAGACACTGTACCTGACAGACCCACACAGATCTAAAGAAGAAAGACACAGTACCTGACAGACCCACACAGATCTAAAGAGGAAAGACACAGTACTTGACATACCCACACAGATCTAAAGAGGGAAGACACAGTACCTGACAGACCCACACAGATCTAAAGAAGAATGACACAGTACCTGACAGACCCACACAGATCTAAAGAGGAATGACACAGTACCTGACAGACCCACACAGATCTAAAGAGGAAAGACACAGTACCTGACAGACCCACACAGATCTAAAGAGGAAAGACACAGTACCTGACAGACCCACACAGATCTAAAGAGGGAAGACACAGTACCTGACAGACCCACACAGATCTAAAGAGGAAAGACACAGTACCTGACAGACCCACACAGATCTAAAGTGAAAAGACACAGTTCCTGACAGACCCACACAGACCTAAAGAGGAAAGACACAGTACCTGACAGACCCACACAGACCTAAAGAGGGAAGACACAGTACCTGACAGACCCACACAGACCTAAAGAGGAAAGACACAGTACCTGACAGACCCACACAGATCTAAAGAGGAATGACACAGTACCTGACAGACCCACACAGATCTAAAGAGGGGAAGACACAGTACCTGACAGACCCACACAGATCTAAAGAGGAAAGACACAGTACCTGACAGACCCACACAGATCTAAAGAGGAAAGGCATTGTACCTGACAGACCCACACAGATCTAAAGAGGGGAAGACACAGTACCTGACAGACCCACACAGATCTAAAGAGGGGAAGACACAGTACCTGACAGACCCACACAGATCTAAAGAGGAAAGACACAGTACCTGACAGACCCACACAGATCTAAAGAGGAAAGACATTGTCCCTGACAAAACCCAATCACACGCAATCAGACACTGTGCTCCTGCGTTCCCCCCAAAAAAAGGGGGAAGAATAGAAATGAAAAAAAAAATGAAAAAAAAAAAAACCAATACGACAGTCATCACGAGACCCAGAGAAAGTGGACAGACACGAGACCCAGACCCAGACCTACAACAAAGGATACAGAACAGGTAAAGAGACCCGATGAAACTTTATGAATAGAAAGAAGGCAAATGAGATTTAAAGACAAAAAGACAGTATAATAACTTACTCTAGCATGTTTATTGAGGAAAATCGGATGAAAAACCTCATTCTTACCGGGCTTCAGCATCCCGCCCCCGCCCCACCCCCCCGCGCCACACACCCCACACCTATGCCATTTTGTGACCTTGAACTTTGACATCTGACCTTGTCTCTTTACACGAGTTCTATTCTAACCATTTTCAATCAATATACCAAATTTTATGGAGACTGCGTACAAGATCTTCTTTCTCTTGCGCATAAAAACTGTTCCTATCAATCTTATTTACCATGTTGTGACATAAACCTTTAACCTCTGACTTTGACCTTCCTGAGGAATCATGCATATCCATGACCTGTCACAATACGAAGTCTGATAAAAACTGGATGTAAGATATGACCTCCAGCGAGCTTCTTTTTTTTTCTATAATGACCTTGACCTCTTCTAACCTCTCATTCTGCTTATCACACAAAGCAGATAAGTTTAAAAGGTCTTTTTCATAACTATAATTCTACGCCACTTTTAATAGCCACGGAAAATGCCAACATCAAAACTTACCACAGACACATACATCGAATCATTACAGAATCGTTTTGTTTACACACCTGAGACAACAATAGGCACAGGTATATAACAAGAAAGGTATGAGAGACAAAAAAAAGATCTTTACCCCCAGTTAAAACACAGGACACAGGATATGACCGGAGTAAACAAAAATTAAGACAAAAATCAGTGAACACCCCAACACCAATCGACCCTTTGAGAAAGGAAAAAAAAGGGCATCAACTGAAAAAGCCAACTTGTGGAGCAGCTTTCTCAAATAAATAAATAAGTAAACAGATAAATAAATAAACGAACATCTAAACTTGTTTTGGCTGTGACAAAAAAAAAAAGAAAAAGAAAAAAAAAGAGACATTGAGATCCTAACCTTATTTTGGCTGTCAATGTTTTACCATGGAAACACACCAGTGTGGTAGAACCAAAGAGAATTGTTCTGAATTTGCAGGTCAAAATGTTAAAGGTCTCCTACAGCTTTTTTTTTTTTTTTTTTTTTTTTTTTAACAGCCAAGCCATCGGGGGCAGTGAATTTCTATCCACTGTGTTTAAGATTCGGCATGGGAAAGCGGTACCCAATCCTTTGCCTTCCTCAGTTTTAACTTTCCCCATCCGAAGTCAGGTACCCAGTAGAGTGAGGTAAATCTGGGTAAAGTTCTTTTCCCCAGGACACAACGCAATGCCTAAACGGGGCCTCGAACCCTGATCACTGGTAAACACAGAATCAGAAGAAGTCCAACGGTTAGCCGGACTCTGCCACGGCGCTTCCTAGGTTGCAGGTGTAAATTAATTTTTAAAAAATGTTGAAAGTGTTGTCCTGGCCAAAGTCATTCCAGATTCCAGCTGCCAGTTTTAGAGATATTTGCCTTCTTGGACAACAGTGACTGCTTTTCCCTCATGAGATTATCATTTTCAGGATCAGAAGAAGTCCAACGGTTAGCCGGACTCTGCCACGGCGCTTCCTAGGTTGCAGGTGTAAATTGATAAAAATGTTCGAAAGTGTTGTCCTGGCCAAAGTCATTCCAAATTCCAGCTGCCAGTTTTAGAGATATTTGCCTTCTTGAACAACAGTGAATGCTTTCCCTCATGAGATTATCAATTTCAGGATCAGAAGAAGTCCAACGGTTAGCCGGACTCTGCCACGGCGCTTTCTAGGCTGCAGGTGTAAATTAATAAAAAATGTTCGAAAGTGCTGTCCTGGCCAAAGTCAGTCCAAATTCCAGCTGCCAGTTTTAGAGATATTTGCCTTCTTGAACAACAGTGAATGCTTTCCCTCATGAGATTATCAATTTCAATTCTTTAAAAATGAATTTAATACGAGAATAATGTTGAGAACAACTATACTTTTTATTTCGGCGTGTGCATGGGCGCGCGCACTTGCATGTCTGTATCTGCATATTTGAATGCCAGCATGTCTGTGTTTGTGTGTGTGCATGCAACACAAAGAGAAAAATATAGGAACGCTGAAGAGGTGGGAGCGGGAAGGGAGCGCGTATTGTGTTTGTGTGTGTGTGTGTGTGTGTGTGTGTGAGAGAGAGAGAGAGAGAGAGAAATATCTGCCAACAAGAAGAACCACGCCTTTAACTACCAAGAACACACACGAAAAAAAAAAACCCAGAAAACAACAGATAAGAACCTATCCTCACCCCTCCCAGACCCACCACACCCAACATCATCCCTCCCTCCTCTCTTCCTGCAAGTCTAAGACGGAGTCATGATGGACAGCTCAGGCACAACCACCACCACCTTCGCCCTTTCCCCGCCCTGACCCTGGCCCCGACCTTGACCCCCACCCTGACCTTGACCCAGACCTCTGGCTTCATCGACACCACATTCACCACCACCACCACCACTACCACCACAACCACCGGCACCACCAGCAGCAGAAGAAGGCGGCGGTGGAGAGCAGAAGAGGGGATGCTGTGGAGGACGCAGCACCATGGCGCTGACCTGGGGTCTGCTGCTGCCGGTGGTGGTGCTGGTGGCTGTGGTGGCGGCGTTGGGAAAGCGGGAGGGGTAGGCGAAGCGAACCCCAGACCCGAATCTCCCCGAGACCCTAAGAGGATTACCCGGTGCACCTCCTCCTCCTCCTCCTCCTGCTCCTCCTCGCAGAGCACCTCCACCTCTGCTTCTCCTCGGGCCCATCCTGAGGAGCAGGCACCTGCAGTGGTAGCAGAAGCAGCAGGAGACGATGCGGTGCAGGAAGTCCGAGAGGATGACGGAGAGGCGGCGGCCGCTGGTGAAGAGGAAGAGGAAGAGGGTAAAGCTGACGCGGTTGTTGAAGATGAGGTCGGCGGTCAGCCCGATGTTCTTGACCAACGTCCAGTTCAGGGGGCAAGCCGCTGGGGAGGGCGAGGCAGACTCGTAGGAGGAGGCGGAGGCTGAGGAGGAGGAGGACGAGGAGGAGGAGAAAGAGGAACAGCTGCTGCTGCTGCGGATGATGCAGCCGGCCGTTATCAGCAGGAGCTGTCCGTGTCACAGTCACACAGACACATACATACATCCACACACAGACACAGACCACAGACACACACGTACGCAAACACACACATTCACACACACACACACACACACACACACACACACACAAGCGCGAGCACGCACACACAAGCCATAATCAGCACATCATCGCCATACTAGTATGTGTTGCATGGCTCTGGACTAGAGTTCAAAACTCAAAAATAAAAACGCTGAGTCACACAAACACACACACAGGCACACACACATCCAGACACACACACACACACACACACACACACACACACACACACACACACACGCACAAACTGGAGTACATAGTGAAGCTTTGCCACCTAACTTGCTGATTGGTGTTTGTTGGCAGATTGTTATATTCATTTATTTATTCATCTACTTTGATGAATGACATCAACACTGAAACACAAATGTGCATGAAGAGTGTTCTTCAGTTCTAGAGAGTGGGCACCAGAAAAACACAGAGACAGAAAATGAGAGAGAGGGAGGGAGGGACAAGACAAGACAAGACAAGACAAAATCTTTATTATAGAGGGTAATAGATAAGCAAGTGGCATGCTTTTTTTACATCCAGCCCTCGCCCTAAAGAGGGAATAAAGCAAAAGAATCCAATATGGAGGAGACAGAGAGGGAGACACACACACACACACACACACAGAGAGAGAGAGAGAATCAGACAGACAGACAAACAGACTGACAAAGCAAGACAGGGAAAGAGAAAGAGAGATAGGAGGGGAGAAAGAGAGAGTGAATTGTCAACATCATATCATCATTGGGAAGAAGGTGCAAAGCAAGCAACCCTGCAAACCATCCAGTTACCCGCTATGGGTGTGCTTTGTTCTCCTTTGTTCTTTATTAAGTGGTGTTTCTTAGTTCCATTTTATTATTCTTTGTTTGGTTACACTACTGGTCAGGCATCTGCTTGGCAGATGTGGTATAGCATATATATATATGGATCTGTCTGAACGCAGTGACGCCTCCTGATCGATACTCTTTGTTCTGCAATTGCGATAACACCACCGAGTCTGGGCTAAGGCAATGAAAGATGGGGCGATTTGGGGCAATCGGTCCTCAAGCGAATTTGAAGCAAAACTTCAACAGGTCATTACTGGGAGGTATAGGATGCCAGAGGGTCAGTTGGGACGATTGGTATCCAAAGAGGTATTTATTAGCCATGGCGTCACGCGCGCGCGCACACACACACACCTGGGGCTACACGAGCAGCACAAAGAAGACGGCAGCAGTGGTGGCCATGGCGCCACGCGCGCGCGCACACACACACACACACACACACACACACACACACACACACACACACCTGGGGCTGCACGAGCAGCACGAAGAAAACGGCAGCAGTGGTGGCCATGGCGTTGACGCGCGCACGCACACACACACACACACACACACACACACACCTGGAGCTGCACGAGCAGCACGAAGAAGACGGCAGCAGTGGTGGCCATGGCGTCACGCACGCGCGCGCGCACACACACACACACACACACACCTGGGGCTGCACGAGCAGCACGAAGAAGATGGCAGCAGTGGTGGCCATGGCGTTGAAGTCCTGAGCCAGGTCAGGCGGGGGCACGGAGGTGAGGCGGCTGTCCTCCACACACACCACGCTGAGCATGAACTCCCGGCTCTGTCGACATGGGGCAGTTTGTGTTTCTATTGAATTGTGTTGTATTGCGCTGCATTGTGTTGCATTGGGTTGCATTGAATTGTGTTGTGTTGCGTTGTGTTGTGTTGCGTTTCGTTGTGTTGCGTTATCTTGTATTGTGTTGTGATATGTTGTGTTGTGTTGTTCTGTGGTGCAGTGTACTGTGTATTGTATTGTATTTCACTGCATTGCATTGTAGTGTAGTGTAGTGTAGTGTAGTGTAGTGTAGTGTAGTGTAATGTAGTGTAGAGTGTTATGCTGCGTTGTGTTGCGTTATCTTGTGTTTAATGTGTTGTGTTGCACCGCAGTGTAGTATAGTATAGTGCAGTGCAGTGCAGTGTAGTGTAGTATAGTAGTTTGCGTTATCTTGTATTGTGTTGTGTTGTGTTGTGTTGTACTGTGGTGAAGTGTACTGTGGTGTGGTGTGTGGTGTATTTTATTGTGTTGTATTGCGTTACGTGTCGCGTCGCGTTGCGTTGCGTTGCGTTGCGTTTCGTCGTGTTGTATTATATTGTATCTCCCGAGCCCAGGGTTCACCACTGGCCTGGGTTCGAGGCCCCGTTTCGGTAGGGTGTTGTGTTCTTGGTTAAGGCCCTCTGCTCCGTATTTTCCCGCTCCACCCTGCCCCTGATTAGGTTCACTGGACCTTTAATCACATTGTGACTGCGTTGCAATGCAATGCAATGCGCTGCATTGTATTGTATTGCATTGCACTGCACTGCGCTGCATTGCATTGCACTGCACTGCGCTGCATTGTATTGTATTGCATTGCACTGCATTGCGCTGTATTGCATTGCACTGCACTGCGCTGCATTGTATTGTATTGCATTGCATTGCGCTGCATTGTATTGTATTGCATTGCACTGCATTGCGCTGCATTGTATTGTATTGCATTGCACTGCATTGCGCTGCATTGTATTGTATTGCATTGCATTGCGCTGCATTGTATTGTATTGCATTGCACTGCATTGCGCTGTATTGCATTCTACTGTGCTGCGTTGCATTACATAGCACTGTATTGCACTGTATTGCATTGTATTGTATTGTATTGTATTGTATTACACTTTGTCACAACAGATTTCTTTGTGTGAAGTTCGGGCTAACCCACCCCCTCCCCCCAGTCGGTACAGTGCAGAGTCACTTTCCCGTTTCTTTTTACTGGTAGCCTGCAATTGTATTTGTTTTCCAATCACGCACACACACACACACACACACACACACACACACACCTTGATCATGGCATACAGACGGTCCAGAAAGCAGCTGCCACGGGCACCACCCTCCTCCTCATCCCCATCATCCACCGACATCATCGTCAGGGTGGGGGCGGGAGGAGGATGGGGAGGGGGGGGAGGCGGAGGGAAACCCAGGCTGCCAGAGTCATAGCCCGGGGGGGTGGGGGCGGTGGTGGGGTTGGGGGTGTGGAAGCCAAGATGGATCCAACGCGTGTGGGTAACGGAGGCGCGGCTGGGTCTTCTCGAGTGTGGGGCCTGATGGTTGACCCCAGGCTGCTGCTGCTGCTGGTGTTGGTCAGTTGTGGTGGTGGTGGTGACGGTGGTGGGACCCGGTGCACTGCAAGACACAGCAGCATCATCGCCGATTTTTGTATTTTTTGTTAAAACCTATCTCTTCAAGAAATATCTATAATAACTTTTAAAAAGAGCTGTTATCTCATGTTTATGGCAATGTGAATGTGTGGGTGTGTGTGTGTGATGAGCGATTGGACAATATGCGCGGTTTGTAGTTGAGAGGAGGAGGTGTTGGGGGGGGGGGGGTGAGGGTTGGGTGTGTGGTTCGAACCGTAAAATCATTGCTGTTTGTATTTGTTGTTTTGGGGGGGGTTTCTGGGTTTTTTTCACACATTTTACACTCTTGTATTCTGTGCTTTATTCCATCCTTTTCATTTGATTCAAGTCCGACTGAAACGAAACTATGAGCGCCTTAATTCAAGGCAACTGCCAGGTATGTATAGGCGGCATGTTGCGCCAAAAAGGACTCTATGTTTGTAGTAAAGCGTTTGGAGCACTTCGTCTCTGACCATGGAAAGGTGGTGTGTAAATCTATGATAGTCAGTCGTGTCCGACGATGACCATCAGAACAGCAGAGAAGGCAACTGCTGCCCCGACTATATGGGCCAGAATTTGATTATGGTGGAGAGTACCTTGCCCAAGTTACATCCCAGCTCTCTCGGTCAAGAGGGTTTTAGGACAGTGGGCGTTGGGGATGGTTCCCACAGGCCAGCTTGTAGCCCCCATGGCTGCAGCACTAAGAGCCAGTGCAATTTTGCCTCCTAGTTTGACAGTCATAGTCCTTCACAAAAGACTAAGCTGTAAAAGACTTCCCATTGCAAGGAAGAAAACATTGATAATACAGCTCTCACTTTGCTGTTGGTCCAACTGTAAACTTAAGTCAATCTGTGATCATAAGCTGATGGTATGTACCATAAGAAGCATTGACAGCAATGACTGACCTGGGGTGGGAGGAGGAGGGGGGCTGGCGGTGGAGGAGCGCCCTCAGACACAGGTAGCCCACCACACAACACAGCGTGGGGATGGCCATACTCAGCATGGCGTGCGTCATGGGCAGCGACCTGATGCTGTCGGGGTCCGCTCCACAAGGTCACGTTATATGGTTTTAAACAAGTATTTTGCTTGGAACATGTCACAATACAACACAGTTATAAATGAACGGGACAACACGAAGAAGATCTTATAAATAAAGTCCTGTCCTAATAAATAAGAAGAAGGTAAGGTTATCTGTTGTTGTTGTTGTTGTTAGCGAATTATTTACTGATTTCTTATTCGTCTGTCTGTTTATTTACTTGTTCATTCATTCATTCATTAAAAAAATAAATAGATAAATAAACAAGAAATGCAAAGCCTTCAAGACTCACTTGTGACACGTGCTGTATCCAATAATCGCGAAAAAAAAAATAATAATCGTTAAAATGGGCCCTGTATCAAATATTAATAAGCTCTTCAAAAACAATAACAGCGACGAAAAACAGATCTGCCTGGCTGGAACAAACCATGGATGTTCTGTTCAGAAACAAGTCGTCTGATCCCCAACGCTACGCCGCATTCGACCAAATTTGATATTGAAAGCTATGGGTCTTTTTTTTTTAGGGCGCTAGAAATATTACTGTATTTGAAGTAATAACATCATCTGAATAATGTTTTCTTGACATATCTCAATTGTTTAAAAGAAATTCTTTTAACTCGGCCGTAAAGGAAACGTTGACACTGCTTTAGGTACATTGCAACAAATATAGACCTGCAAAAACCAATCCGACACTGAAAGAAACGTTCGATTCAATTTTTCTTTTAAGTTCATTCCAGTTAATTCAGTATCCACTTTTGAATATTCATATACAGTAAACACTGTGGTTAGTGTCATTGTATGAGTCCAGAATTTGTGTTTCTATTCTTGTAATTGCGAACAAGTAAAAGGAGGTCAAGCCGTCTTCTTACCAAGCACATCTCACGGTCCGGCGAGAGTTACTGGCGTTTTCGGACTCCGGAAGTAGCCTCAATGAAATAAACCGTTAATGATCCGGAAATACGGTTTAATGCGGGAGACTTACAAGTATGACTGTGAAGATTTTTTTCCTACTATATTTAAGCCAAATTTGGTATTGGAAGACATAAGTCAAATTTGGTATTGGCAGACAAAGTAATTTGCAGAGAAAATGGCAATGTTAAAGTTTACCACACACACACACACACACACACACACCCACACACACACACACACACACACACACACACACACACATAACCGAACACCGGGTTATAACATAGACTCGCTTTGTTTAAACAAGTGAGTCAAAAAAGCGCGAGAGGGAAATGGTTAGTCAGAAAAAAATTGGCAGATTTCCTTGTACCACATATGTGTGTGTGTGTGTGTGTGTGTGTGTGTGTGTGTGTGTGTGTGTGCTTGCGTGCGTACGTGCGTGAGTGCCTGTATGTATCTGTCTATCTCTGCCTATACATCTGTTATGTCTGCCTGCCCATCTATCTATCTGTCAGTCTGTCTGTCTGCATATCGATCCATCTGCCTGTGTCTATATATGTCTATCTATTTATCTGTGTATCTGTCTGTCTACCCTATCTATCTATCTATTAATATACCTAACTATCTATATATTTCCCTGTATGGGTGCGCCACTGCAGAATCTTTTAGGCGTTGAACTTGTGATCCACTGTTTTCTAGTGATCAGGGTTTGAGGCCCACATTTCAGAATGGTGGTGTTGTCCTTGCGAAAGGTACTTTACTTCGGTTTTTCCACACTTTACACAAATGTGGGTACTTGTTTTTAGTAGGGGGTGGGTGGGGGGGGGGGGGGGTAAAAAGACGGGAAGGAAAGGGTTGGGCCCCCGCCTTCCTGCGATGAGCCCCTGGACACAGTGAATATGAATTCACTGCGCCGATGCCCGAACAAGGCTACCGGACCTTTTTTTTTTTTCCTCCTGTCACAGAGAGTGAGAGAGAGGGGTGGGAGGGGAGGGGGGGCAAGGCAGACACTGTCTCACTCAGTCGTGTACGTGTTGAAGCAGTGTGTAAAGAGTTCCGTTGGCCATTTGATGTTCGTTCATTTATTTATCTCTTTATTCAATAACCTGTTTAAATATCTATTGCCTTGTTAATTCATTCATCTGTTTTTTATGTTTATCAATCTCTTTTTACTTATTTCATTAAAAAAATTTTTTTACCTGTTCATTTATTCGTCTGTTTATATATTTTATCAATCTCTTTTACATAGTTACTCTTCATTCCTTTATTTCTGATTTGAAAGGAGGGCCTGTATTAAACGGTCAGTCAGGTTCATGAAATTAGGCAGACTTCCCAGTACCATAATTATATTACTTTTAATTTGTATCCATCAATCTACCTACCTACCGATGTACCTACCTGCCCATCTGTCAAGGAATTTTGGTGGTGGTGTGTCCATCGAGATCGATGATGACCATCGTTGTCATCCAGCTGGGGGATGGGGGGAGGGTGGTGGTGGGGTGGGGGGGAGGATGCTCATGAATCTATCTGTGAATGCGCAGATGGCTGAATAGTCCAATCTGCGCACGAAATGTTCGCTGACAGTTGGGGCAGACAAAGACAGGCATACCAAGGAATTCTACCATGAGAGAGAGGACTAGCCAGCTACCTATTCTCCTGTGAGAGAGAGAGAGGGGGGGGGAGGGGGGAGGAGGAGGAGGGGCAAGTCCGACAGAGAGAGAACGTGTCTCACTCCGACATCAGGTCCTGCGGTGACTTCCAAGTGTTGAAGCACTGGATTAAGGAGGGCTGGTCCAGCTCCTGGCCGGCAGACAGCACCATGGCCACGTTCACCAGCAGCGTCAGCACGCTCTGGACACGGCACCAACCCCACGTCGTCAGCCACATCATCATCATCATCCACATCATCATCATCCACATCATCATCATCATCATCATCACCATCAACCACATCATCATCACATCATCATCATCATCATCATCCACCACATCATCATCATCATCATCAACCACATCATCACCATCATCATCAACCACATCATCATCATCATCATCATCATCATCAACCACATCATCATCATCATCATCATCATCAACCACATCATCAACATCATCATCATCATCATCATCATCAGCCACATCATCATCATCATCATCAACCACATCATCATCTAGTTTCAGTTTCAGTCTCAATTTCTCAAGGAAGGCGTCACTGCGTTCGGACAAATCCATATACACCACATCACATCTGTTAGGCAGATGCCTGACCAGCAGCATAATCCAACGCGCTTAGTCGGGCCTTGAGTGCATGGTTATAATGTATATATTTGTGTAGCTTTTAGAGTGGACTTCTGAGAGAATGTTCCCTGAGGACAACACTTGTGTTGCCATGGGTTCTTTTCCGCACACGGGACCTCGGTTTACCCATCATCACCCACATTATCTCCCCCATCATCAACCACGTCATCATCCACATCATCACCCACACACTGACCGCCGCGCCTTCCACATCACTAACACCTTCATCATAAACTCCATCACTCCAGAATTGAATACAAAGTTGCCTGTCTATGCTCTTTCTGAGCTTGTTAACCCGTACTTGCCAAACAGAACGTTGAGATCTCTTGACTCCTCCCAGCTAACTGTTCCCCGATACTTCCTTAACTCCTGTGGAAAGAGGTCATTTTTCCGTCTTCGGCCCAACAACTTGGAATTCCCTGCCTATTGTTCCCAGACAAACAACTCATCTACCTACCTTTCAAGCAAATCTTAAAACTTATCTCTTTAAAAAATATACTTGTCATAACTCAAATAGTGCTGTTGTCCCAGGCTCATAGCAATTTGAGTGTGTGTTATGGGTGAGTAGAGAAAATGGGGGTGGGTAGATGGATGGTGGTGGTGAGGTTCGAAAGGGAGAATGACTACCGATTTTTACCCCTTTGACCTTTTCTATAAAAAAAAACTTTATTTTACAAAAATCTATGGCACGCAATTTACAATTATGCTCCTTTTTAAATTAATGTGTTTTAAGTGAAAATTGCTCTTATCTCAGCGGTTTTAATCATGGGTATGTCTGTGTGTGTGTGTGTCTGCGTGTGTGTGTTTGTGTAAGTGCTGGAGTGTAACAGTTGTAGTATTGAGAGTACGCTACTTTGTGAGTTTTATGCATTGCGTTTTTATAATATTAATGATACTGTTTTATGTTTCTACTACTTTTTATATGCTTTCTTGTTTCACTTTAGGTACTGGATTGTAAAGCGCTTAGAGCTTGCTTATGCTTGTATTATAGCGCTTTAAGAAAATATAATGTTATTATTATTATTATTATCACCCACATCATCAACCCCACCACCTTCATTCAATATCACCTGGAATGACCTACATCATCAACCCCCACCGGCCGCACCATCAATCCACATCATTAACTGCCTCACCCACATCATCAACCACCCCCCCACTACCACCACACTCATCAACCACATAATCAACCAACCGCAACAACCGCATCATGATACGCTTCAGCCACATCAGCAGCAGCAGCAGCAGCAGAACCCACACGTTCACCATCAAATACAATACCGAGTCAGCATGAATGATAATAAACAGCCAAGTGTCCACACACACAGGGTGGGGGGCAGATAGCCATACGGTAAGAGAAGGATGGGGGCCAGGCCCTTTCGCCTATTCCCGATTAGCCTATTCCCTTTTCGTCTACCATCGAATCGGTGATCTCAGCTTATATCACAGACTGGCATAAGTTTATAGTTGGCCAAATAGGAAATTGAGAGCTGTATCGTCAATGGTTTCTCCGTTGCAATGGGAAATCATTTACAGCTTAGTCTTTTGTGAAGGACTATAACTCTCAAACAAGTAGGCAAAATTGCACCAGCTCTTAGTGCTGCAGCCTTGGGGCGAGATGGCCTTTGGGAAGCATCCCAACGCCGACTGTCCTAAAACCCTCTTGGCCGAGAGAGTTGGGATGTAACTCTGGCAAGACACTCTCCGCTATAAAATTTGACGGGCGCAATAGCCGAGTGGTTGGACTTTCAATCTGTGGGTCTTGGGTTCGAATCAAAGTAACGGCGCCTGGTGGGTAAAGGGTGGAGATTTTTCCAATCTCCCAGGTCAACATAAGTGCAGATCTGCTAGTGCCTGAACCCCCTCCGTGTGTATACGCACGCAGAAGATCAAATACGCACGCTAAAGATCCTGTAACCTATGTCAGTGTTCGGTGGGTTATGGAGACACGAAAATACCCAGCATGCATGAACCACGACAGTCATCGGCAAGTCGATGCTGGTCGTGTAACGGAGAGAAGAAGAAGAATCCAATTCTAGCCCAGACAGTTGGGACAGCAGTTGCTTCCTCTGCTGTTCTGGTGGTCATAGTCGAACTCGCTTATTCCCATTCGCCTATGTAGTCAGTTGTTCTGTGTCTGTGCGTGCGCGTACGTTTGTGCAAGTAAAATATCGATCTATATATTGTAGGAGGGGTGAGAGGATTAGAGGGCGGGGGGTTTTAAGGGGGGGGAGGGGGTGTGCACTGACCACGAAGAAGAGGAACATCTTGCAAGACAGGTGCCGGAGGACCCACTGGAAGCGGCAGACGGTCAGCACCACGCAGGTGGGTCTGCTGTGAGGGGAGGAGGCCCGGGTGGACATGGCTGAGCACCGCTCCATCACCAGACACACCACGCCCAGGGCGCTCAGGTCCTGTGATGTGGATACAGGGGGTGTTGATGTTGATGATGAGGTCTCGTGATGTGTATACAGGGGGTGTTGATGTTGATGATGAGGTCTCGTGATGTGTATACAGGGGGTGTTGATGTTGATGATGAGGTCTCGTGATGTGTGTGCAGGGGGTGTTGATGTTGATGATGAGGTCTCGTGATGTGTATACAGGGGGTGTTGATGCTGATGATGAGGTCTCGTGATGTGTGTACAGGGGGTGTTGATGTTGATGATGAGGTCTCGTGATGTGGATACAGGGGGTGTTGATGTTGATGATGAGGTCTCGTGATGTGTGTGCAGGGGGTGTTGATGTTGATGATGAGGTCTCGTGATGTGGATACAGGGGGTGTTGATGTTGATGATGAGGTCTCGTGATGTGTATACAGGGGGTGTTGATGTTGATGATGAGGTCTCGTGATGTGGATACAGGGGGTGTTGATGTTGATGATGAGGTCTCGTGATGTGTGTGCAGGGGGTGTTGATGTTGATGATGAGGTCTCGTGATGTGTATACAGGGGGTGTTGATGCTGATGATGAGGTCTCGTGATGTGTGTACAGGGGGTGTTGATGTTGATGATGAGGTCTCGTGATGTGTGTACAGGACGTGTTGATGTTGATGATGAGGTCTCGTGACGTGTGGACAGGGGGTGTTGATGTTGATGATGAGGTCTCGTGATGTGTGTGCAGGGGGTGTTGATGTTGATGATGAGGTCTCGTGATGTCCCATCTGGTGTCTCTTTCATTTCTTCGTCCCATCTCTCTAATCTTGTCTCGTACCAGGTATCCGTCTCTCGTCTCGTCTGTGGAGTCTCTCCCATCTCTTTGTCTCGTCTCTGGTGTCTCTGGCTCTGTCTCTGATGTCTGTCGTCTCTCACTTCTCAAGTCCTGTCTCTGCTGTCTCCACGTCTCGTCTGCGGTGTCTCTGGCTCTGTCTCTGATGTCTGTCGTCTCTCACTTCTCAAGTCCTGTCTCTGCTGTCTCCCGTCTCGTCTCTGGTGTCTCTGGCTCTGTCTCTGATGTCTGTCGTCTCTCACTTCTCAAGTCCTGTCTCTGCTGTCTCCCGTCTCGTCTGCGGTGTCTCTCGTCCGTCTCCGTTCGTGTCTTGTGTCGTGTCTCATATCCCGTTGTGTCTTGTCTCGTGTCGTGTCGTGTCGTGTCGTGTCTTGTCGTGTGTAGTGTCGTGTCTTGTGTCGTGTCTCATATCCCGTTGTGTCTTGTCTCGTGTCGTGTCGTGTCGTGTCGTGTCGTGTCGTGTGTAGTGTCGTGCTTTGTGTCGTGTCTCGTATCCTGTTGTGTCTTGTGTCGTGTCGTGTCGTGTCGTGTCGTGTCGTGTGTAGTGTCGTGCTTTGTGTCGTGTCTCGTATCCTGTTGTGTCTTGTCTCGTGTCGTGTCTTGTCTTGTGTCGTGTCGTGTCGTGCTTCGTGCGTTGTGTGGTGTCTCGTATCCTGTTGTGTGGTGTCTCGTATCCTGTTGTGTCGTGTCTCGTATCCTGTCGTGTCTTGTCTTGTGTCGTGTCTCGTATCCTGTTGTCTTTTCCGTGTCGTGTCTTGTCCCCTGTTGTGTCGTGTCTTGTCTCGTGTCGTGTCTTGTCTTGTGTCGTGTTTGGTATCCTGTTGTCTTTTCCGTGTCGTGTCTCGTATCCTGTTGTGTCGTGTCTCGTATCGTGTCGTGTCTTGTCTTGTGTCGTGTCTCGTATCCTGTTGTCTTTTCCGTGTCGTGTCTTGTCCCCTGTTGTGTCTATTAATAGTCTCGTGTCGTTGTATTGCTTCGTGTCGAGTCTCGTTTTGTATCTTTTGTCTCGAGTCCTGTCTTGTGTCGTACTTCGCATCGTGTCTTTTGTGTCGTGTCTTCTATCGTGTCTTGTCTCGTATTTGTATTTGTATTTCTTTTTATCACAACAGATTTCTCTGTGTGAAATTCGGGCTGCTCTCCCCAGGGACAGCGCGTCGCTACACTACAGCGCCACCCATTTTTTTGTATTTTTTTCCTGCGTGCAGTTTTATTTGTTTTTCCTATCGAAGTGGATTTTCCTTCAGAATTTTGCCAGGAACAACCCTTTTGTTGCCGTGGGTTCTTTTACGTGCGCTAAGTGCATGCTGCACATGGGACCCTCGGTTCATCATCTCATCCGAATGACTTCGTATCGTGTCGTTTCGTCGTGTCGTATCTTTCCCCGTCTTGTCTCGTATCGGGTCTTGTCTCGTCCTGTGACTCGCGTCGTGTCGCATGTCGTGTCTTATCTCGCGTTGTGTCTGGTATCGTGTCTCGTGTTTTTTTTGTCTCGTCTCGTGGTGTGTCTCGTCCCTTGTGTCGTGTCGTGTCGTGTCGTGTCAAGTGTCTCGTGTCGGATCTTGTGTCCTGTCTTGTATCGTGTCCCGTGTGTTGCTGCGTCGTGTCTCGAACCGTCTTGTCTAGTGTCTTGCTCGCGTCTCCACGTCGTGTGCTCATGTCGTGTCGTGTCGTGTCGTGTGTGTGTGTATGTGTGTGTGTGTTGTTGTTGTTGTTTGTTTTTGTTTTCTAGCGTCTCGTATCGCAATTCGTATGGTGTCTTTGTGTCTCATCCTGCGTTTTGCGTTGCGTGACTTGTATCGCGTCTCGTCTCGCGTGGCTCATATGGCGACTCGCAGCATGTATGTCGCGTCTCGTGCTGTGTCTTTGTCTTGTAGTTATTAATTTTGTGTCTTGTCTCATGTTTCTCGTGTGTGTGTGTTGTGTCGCAGTCTGTGTCTCTTGCCTTGTGTCAGCCAGCAAAACAAACGCATGAACAACAACAGGATCATCATCAGCAGCAGCAGCAGCAGTAGTAGTAGCAGCAGCAGCAGCAACACCAGCAGTAGACAGGCAGCAGTAGTATTTGTAGCAGCAACAGCAGTAGTAACAGCAGCAACCAGCACCAGCACCAGCAGCAGCAGCAGCACAAACAGCAGCAGTAGTAGTAGTAGCAGTAGCAAATGCAGCAGCACCACCACCACCACCAACACCACCAGTAGCAATTGCAGAAGCAGCAGCACCAGTAGTACCACCACCACCACCACCATCATCCACCAACACCACCACCACCAGTACCACCAGCAAACTGCGAAGACTCAAAATAAAAAAATTTAAAAAAACCCTTGGCAGACCTGCATGGTGTATCGGAGTATGGTGTACGTCTTGCAGTGCACGGCCATGTCAGCAGGGGAGGCGGTGTAGGTCTGGGGGACCACCAGCGCCAGCCACATCAGGCCGAACGTCACGCAGCTCTGAGCGGCGTCCACCACAGCCAGGTAGCGGAAGAAGACACTGGCCCGGTACTTCTGTTTTGGGTTGGGGTTTTTTTTTGTTGTTGTTGTTTGTTTGTTTGCTTTTCTTTGTTTCGGTGTGTGTGTGTGTGTGTGTTTTGTGTGTGTCACTTTGTGTGTGTGTGTGTGTGTGTGTGTGTATGTATAGCCACGCACACACACACACATACACACGCACGTGCGCACACACAACACATACGCGCACATATAGACTCATAAGTACACACACACCCTCACCCCCACCCCTCCCCACACACAAACACACACACACATACCCAGACCATGCACAGACACAGACACACACATACACGCACCCAGACACCCACACACTCCCCACACACAGCCACAGACACACACAGACCCAGACCCCACACACACATGGAAACACACGCACAGACACAGACACAGACACACACACAGAGTTACATTTTCGAATAAAATGCTGTTTAACCTGAAGAGGAAATTGACAGAAGGAAAGAAATCCCACAAGGTGGCGATCTTTTACTATTCTTCTGTTGCTGATTATGTATGTGAATATTATATATATATATATATATATGTGTGTGTGTGTGTGTGTGTGTGTGTAGATATATAGATATTAGAAAAGAAAAGAGACCCCCCCCGTGCCCCCCCCCCCCCCGACCCCCCATGACCCACCCACCCAACCCTACCCTACCCCACCCCGCCTACATCCAAGGACTGGACCCACGGTATCCCCTCCCCGCATCCCCTTGCTCCCCTCCCACCCCCAGACCCACCCACCCACCCGCCCACCCACCCCCTATGACAGACCCTGATGGTGCCCGTGGAGAAGATGAGGAGGAGGAGGATGTTGGTGAGGCAGGCGACGGTGTTGAAGAAGGGCAGCGTCAGCAGGTAACTGATGCGCAGGGTGTCGCTCATTGCCGGCGCGGCCGGAGGGCTCTGCACCATTCTGACGTCACCGTGCAGGTGTGACGACGCGGCGGCGTCAGCTGCCAGCGTCACGTGGCCCGGGACCGTGCTCCATGCCGTCACCAGCCCGTTGATGTTGTTGTTGCTGCTGCTGCTGCTGCTGTTGTTGTTGTTGTTGTTCATCCTGATTCCTTCAGTGTCCGCGGGAGGGAGGGAGGTGGCCAGTGTGTGTTGGTTGGGGTGTTGAGGAATGTTGTGAAGAACACACATCGGGGGAAAAAAAAAATTTTTTAATTTTATTAACACGTCATTTTGTTGCAAGCAAGCAAGCAAGCAGGCACACACACACACACACACACACACACACGTACACGTGTCACACACACACACACACACACACACAAGTACACGTGTCATACACACGTACACGTACACGTGTATAATTGGTTAGGGAAAGGGCGAAAACAGAGAGAGCAGAGACAATGAGAAGACTGACATACAGAGACAGAGACAGAGAGAGAGAGAGACAGAGAGAAAAACAGAACACTGAACGCTGAATGATTTTTAATGACATAGGCCAACAGCCCCTAACACAACAGATGGAAGCAAAACACATTTCTGATCAAATTCGACAGCAAGATATAGATATGGATGGTGGATACTAATATTAACTCTGCACTCAACTCGTATCCAGCTCTGTTTCTTTCCTTGTTTTCGAACCCCCAACCCCTCAACTGAGGGCAGAGAGAGAGGGGGGGGGGGGGGGGAGGGGGGGGGAGAATACAATTACTTATTGATGAATATTTCAGCAAAGAATGGCACTCACTTGAATAAGTATCAGCTGACAATGCGGTTTATGTATAGCATGGCCAAATTCCGCTAGTGTTTGCTGTTGTTGTTTGTTTGTTTGTTTGTTTGTTTGTTGTTGTTGTTGTTTTCCCCTTTTATCCTCATATTCTTTGTGCTTCTGTCTTATTGTTGATCTTAAATCAACCTGTAATGACTGATTTTTAAGAGACAGAGAGAGGCGAAGACAGACAATTAGAGAGAGTGTGTAGTTTGTGTGTGCGTGTGCGTGTGTGTGTGTGTGTGTGATTGCAGTGGGAAAACAGATCAAAAACGATAATTTGTTGTACCAATACCACCCGACCAAGGTAAGAACTCTGTGTGTGTGTGGTGTGGTGTGTGTGTGTGTGTGTGTGTGTGTATGTTGTCGCACATCAAATAAGTTTTGTAACCAATTCTGGTGAAATTATGCTGCATTTTCGGCAGACTGGTATATGATACCATGCAGTCAATGTTATAATCATCACTCAAAACCAGGGGCTGCCTTCTTGCGAAGTTATTGTTTTCGGTTGCTGGTCGACATCTTCTGAGATTTCAATTGTTTTTCGGTGCTTCGTTTCAAATTATATGCCCACACTAACATGTAAGTGCATTGATGCTTCAGACTATGGATACAGCTCTGTCCTCTTCTGTGCTTTTTGATTCAACAGCCGAGTGGTTAAAGCGTTGGGTTTTAAATCTGAGGGTCCCGCGATCGAATCCCAGTCACGATGCCTGGTGGGTGAAGAGTTGAGATATTTTGGATCTCCCAGGTCAACAAATGTGTAGATCTACTGTTGCCTGAACCCCTCTCGTGTTTATACGCACGTAGAAGATCAAATACACTCGTTAAAGATCATGAAATCCATGTCAGCGTTCGGTGGGTTGTGGAAACAAGAACATGCCCAGCATGCACACCCCCGAAAACGGAGTATGACTACCTACATAGCGGGGTAAATAAACAAAACGTTCATACACGTAAATGTCCGTATAAGTGTGTGTCTGCGTTACTGAAACCCGACAGAATGACACAGGAAACTAATGATGAGCGCCCAATGGCAGCTGTCAGTCGGCTCTACCCAGGTAGGCAGACTGTTGCGCAAATGACATAATGTTTGTAAAGCGTTTACAGCTTGGTACCTGGCCGAGGCGTTAGAAATTTGTCAAAAGCAAACCTGCCCACAGAAGGCAGAAAGACGCTGAAAAAAAAGCATATTCCAGCTGCCCGGAACCCTCATCCATTCCTGGTACTGTAACAGTAGTAGCAGTAGCAGCAGTATCTATATTTGTTTGGTTTTTTTTTTGGTTTTTTTTTATCACAACAGATTTCTCTATGTGAAATTCGGGCTGCTCTCCCCAGGGAGAGCGCGTCGCTGCACTACAGCGCCATCTTTTTTTTCTTTTTTTCTTTTTTTCCTACGTGCAATTTTATTTGTTTTTTCTATCGAAGTGGATTTTTTCTACAGATTTTGCCAAGAACAACCCTTTTGTTGCCGTGGGTTCTCCTACGTGCGCTAAGTGCAGGCTGCACACGGGACCTCGGTTTATGGTCTCATCCGAATGACTAGCATCCAGACTACCACTCAAGGTCTAGTGGAGGTGGAGAAAATATCGGCGGCTGAGCCGTGATTCGAACCAGCGCGCTCAGATTCTCTCGCTTCATATGCGAACGCGTTACCTCTAGGCCATCACTCCACTTAGTAATAGTACTAGTAGTAATTGTTGTTATTGCAGAAGCATAGCATGGACAAAACAAGCCTTGTAGTTGTTAAACATATGATTTGGTCAAGCTTTCACGCTCAATTTGCCATGTTCTTGTGTGTGTTTTTACTCGTCAAAACTTCCAGATTTGGACTTTTTTTTTTTTTTTTTTTTTTTTACTAACAGAGTAACAGATGTTTGGAATAATTTGCCACAAGATGTTCTTCTCGCAGGAACAGTGAATACTTTTGAAAATTATCTTGACATTCATTTACAGAATTTTGAATATAAAACTCATCTAGATACCTCTTGACTTATGAACTGACAAGCATTGCGAAATCAATGTTGGAAAATGCTTTTATGTGGGGACTCTTTATTTTCTTCCCCAGGCCTTACCTGGCCTACACGCCGATATGATAAAACTTTCTAAAAAATAAAATGGTAAAGAATTTTGAGGAACTATCCAGCTAGTAGTAGCAGTAGTCGTGGTGGTGGTAGTATTAGTAGTACAGAGACTGGCAATTCATCTGCCTAGACCTCTCGGCCTTTTTATGTCCCCATAAAACCTTCACCTTCACTTCTTCCATTTTATTTATTCATTTTCTTCCTTTGTTTGTCGTTGTTGGGCGGGGTACGCAAGTACACTTCTGTAAGAAACTTTGTTTTATTCGTTATAGTCTTTTTTTTTCTTTTAAGATGCTGTTGGTGTCAAGGAGATTTTTGAACGTGTTAGAATTTTGTGCAAGTTTAACTTCGGTTGGTAGTGCATTCCATGTTTGTGCAATTCGGTTAGCCAATGAAATTTTTTTTCTAATGTTAGTGTTGCAGTGTTCTAAACAAATTTTCAGATGACTCTTAAATTATATTAATTCATTGATTTCTTACCTTCGGTTCGTCTCAGTTTCCTCGAAAAAGTGGAAAGCAAACAGCAGCTCAGCTCATGTTACCATTTCGTTCGGATGAGGTTGTGGGCGAGTACTTTTCGTGCATTTTTTTCCCGTCTGTATTGTGAACGGCTCAGGCGTGACTTCTGACGTAAGCAAGTGCGTCATTTATGTCGTTTTCTCTGTCAATGCGTCACGGATTAAAGCGCTTTTTTTTGCAGATTAGAATGTTCTGGCATTAAAACCACCAGCATTTGAATTCGTTCAGTGTTCCCAAACTTTTGGCTGAAGATGCATAGATGAGAGCGGAAATTTAAAATTACTCATAATTATACGGAATGTTCTTTTGATCAGACTAGTAATTGTGTTAACACAGTATTCGTTGGTGTACTGAAGCCTAAAATGGAAGGAAGTTTCTAGTAGTAGTTGTAGGATAGGGACAAGGCAAGCTTTGAAGCTTTTAAACATATTTTGGAAGAAATTTTGATCAAGGTTCGACGCTTCATTATTCGTCAAACTTTGATAGTTTATAACTCTAACTATAACTATAAGTTGTGTTAAAGAGGAAACATCTTTACCAAGCGCTGCCAAAATACCAAGAACACGTGCCGAACCAGGTCTCTTCACAGGGGTAGAGGGGGTCGGAATGGGGAGGGGGGGGTCGGAGGGGGAGGTACAGGCAAACTGGACATTTGATTGGTCAGCAAACTGTGTGTTGGTTCTTCCTAGCCAATCCACGTGCACCAAATCGACTCATCTCGCACATCGCTTCTGTCTTGGTGAGCGTGAACTCGGTAATCCCGTGATTCACGAATTGTACACATTTGGATGAGGACCAGATGGAAAGAGAACACAGAAATCTATCTATCTATTTGTGTATATAAAATTATATATAATGATACACACACACACACACACACACACACACACAGAAAGAGTTTCAGTTGCTCAAGGAGGCGTCATGCATTACAAATCCATATACGCCACACCACATCTGCTATACAGATGCCTGACCAGCAGCCTAACCCAACGCGCTTAGTCAAACCTTGAGTGCATGCATAGGCTACAATTATAGGTATTTGTGTACCTATCAGAGTGAGTTTCTTCCCCAGAATTTTACACTCTCGTTGCCATTGGGGTATTTTTCACTGCGCCAAGTGCGTGCTGCACACGGGACCTCGGTTTATCGCCTCATCCGAACGACTAGATGCTCAGTTTGATTTTCCAGTCTTCTTCTTCTGCGTTCACTCGTATGTACACCGAGTGGGCTTTTAGCGTGCATGACCGTTTTTACCCCGCCATGTAGGCAGCCATACTCCGTTTTCGGGGGGGTGCATGCTGGGTATGTTCTTCTTTCCATAACCCACCGAACGCTGACATGGATTACAGGATCTTTAACGTGCGTATTTGATCTTCTGCTTGCATATACACACGAAGGGGGTTCAGGCACTAAGCAGGTCTGCACATAATTATGTTCACCTGGGAGATCGTAAAAATCTCCACCCTTTACCCACCAGGCGCCGTCACCGTGATTCGAACCCGGGACCCTCAGATTGACAGTCCAACGCTTTAACCACTCGGCTATTGCGCCCATCAATTTTTTTTTTTTTTTTTTTTTTTTTTTCCAGTCAAACTGGGAAGAAAGGGTGAGAGCGTCATTCGAACCGAGAACTTGACGGGTACTGTATTGGCAGATGGGTGTCTTAACCATTCTGCCGCCTCACAGAGAGATGTTTCTGATGTTTATTCAGATAAAGGCCTTGGCCCCCATACTGAAGGGGCTAATACAAAGGAACATAATACATAATTTTCATTAACAAAGGTAACAGTTAACAGACATAAGGTCTGCAAACGAATATTAAGAAACTGCTGTGCGTAGCCTCTTGCTTGCTTCATAAATATACATAGCTAAATTAAAAAGAACTGTCTCATTTCTTGTTGACAACAACATATTTAGCCTAAAATGACATGGTTCTGCATAATACTTCGAATTAATTAATTTCACTCTGAGATCATGAAAAGCAGGGCAACTAAACAAAAAATGGATTTCATCTTCTTTAGCCTGATTGCATAAGCGGCACAAAAGTTCCTGTTCTCTTACGTTTCTGTATCTAAAACAATGGCAAGCAATATCAAGCCTCACAGAGAGGGAGAGAGAGAGAGAGAATTGTACGTGGTGAGAGAAAGAGAATGAGGGTGCGGGGGAAAAAAAGATTGTGAAACTTTCGTGTAAAACTTACGTGGACGTGGAGGTGATGTACAAAGCTACGTGCGTGCGTGCGTACGTACGCGCGCGCGCGCGCGCGTGTGTGTGTGTGTGTGTGTGTGTGTGTGTGTGCGATACCTTCTTTAGGTTTCATGACAATAAAATGGATTCTGTCGTATTCTATTTTATTCACACACGCACGAGCCAACACACACGCCAATAAAACAAGTCCGAATTTCATTGCATAAAATTAGATTTTATTTCATTAGTAGAAACAAAAATCGAAAGAAACATATGGAAACAAGTCCTATACTGTCTCCTCCATTTCAGCTGTATGTCTGTGTCTGTGTGCCCGCGCGTGTTTGTTTGTGTGTGTGTGTGTGTGTGTGTGTGTGTGTGTGTGTGTGTGTGTGTGTGTGTGTGTGTGTGTGTGTGAGTGTGTGTGTACCTGTGTGTGCCTGTGGCTGTATGTGTTTGTGTGTATTTACATTGAACAAACGGTCAAAACGGATCTTATTATTTTATTGTACACTATGTAAGTCCCAGAAATAGGGAGGGTAAAAGGAATGGCCAAATATTGCAAGAAATGTAGATATACCCTCCTCCTGTTGTATCCCATCGTCTGTTGTATTCTAAACGTCTTCCCGAAAACAAAACCTTCAATAATAAAAAATATATATATATACAATAAAATAATAAATAGAGAGCATGGAAATCCTAGTGACGTGCATATACTTTTCCACAGACAGACTAAAATCGAAAGCTCAGCCCAAACTTTCACCCTTTTAGATGAGAATGATACACCGTAAGATCAATCTTAAGGTCAGTCCTAAGATGAGAAATATACTACAATGGAATCAATATGTCGATCCTAACGTTTTTCCTTTCAGATGAGAAATAGACCACAACAATACCAAAACTTTAGTACATTGGCTAAATGAGTCAAAGGAAGCGAAATCCGATAAACACTCGAAAAACGAAAATAAAATTATTAATAACAACCAATGGGACAACCATACAATACAGAATGTTGTAGCAAAATGCAAAAGCAAAACCATTATCAGGTAAATCGACAAACGTTTGGGTTCTTTGTGTCCTTTTCATGCACAGAAATGTGTCAACTTCGCCAGCAAAGAGGACATTTCATGCATTGTCACAAGCAGCCCAAGATGTCCATAGGATATGGAGTACTATTTACAGTAAACGTTTTCACATAAAAGGATTAATAATCAAAACATCAATAAATCAATAGTAGTAGTAATAGTGGTGGAGGTGGTGGTCGTCGTCATTGTCGTAGTAGTAGTAGTAGTAGTAGTAGTAGTGGTAGTGGTAGTGGTGGTGGTTGAACAAAGTTACTCAGCACAGATAGAAACAGTGTGCAGTCCATTTTGGGGTTTGTCAGCATATGAACAATTATTTGCAAAGTTAATGTTTTACTCGGATTCCAACGGCGTTGGTTAGAAATGGATAATTAGAAATACTCCCCCTATTTCCAAACACACACACACACACACACACACACACACACACACACACACACACACACACACACACACACACACACACAAGGAGTGAGAGAGAGAGAGAGAGTAAGAGAGAGAGAGAGGGTACGTATACGTAAGCAGGTTGAAAATAAAAGAAGAATAGTTGGACAGAGAAGACAGACACAGAGGGTACTTTGTATTTCTCGGATGTGCGTGCGGGGGGAAGGGGGTGTACTTGTGCTCACTGAGCAATGGCTTCTTTTTTTCTTTCTTTCTTCCTTTCTTTCTTTCGTTTTTTTCTTCTTTTTTTTTTTTTTTTTTTTTTTTTTTGTTTGTTTTTGTTTTTGTTTTTTGTTTTTTTTTGTTTTTTGTTGTGTGTTTTTTTTGTTTGTTTGTTGTTGTTGTTGTTGTTTTGTGGGGGAGGGAGGGGGACGGGTGTGTGTGTGGGGGGGGGGGGGTGTCAAAGAGATGCATTAAAAAGGGCTTTTTTTTAAATTAAAAAAAATATATATATACATTTTTCAAGCGTTCATGTGCACACGCGTTTTTCACCATCCTTCTCACGGACGTCTGTCTGCGTCTGTGTATATATATATATATATATACGCACACGAACACTAAGTCTCCACACCCGCTTTCTTCTTCTTCTCCTCCTCCTCCCCCTCCTCCACCATCACCCCACCGCCATACATCCGGGGCAGTTCAGCCGGAGGGTGACCTCGGACGCCCCGGAAGTACTTGTGGGTGACGGGGTAAGCTGGGGGGTCAAGGTCAGGGAGGTCGTCGACGACGTCCTTGTCGCCGGTCACCAGGTCGGTGGTGAAACGACGCCAGTGGTTGCGGCGGTGGCGACGGTAGAGGACGAAGGCTATCAGGAGAGCCATGGCCAGCAGGCCCAGGGACACGCCCACGATGACCGGAACCCAGTTTGTGGAGGTGCTGCTCGTGGTCTCTGTGGGCCGGAGGAAGACGGATACAGATCATTGACATCATCATCGTCATCATTATCATCATCACTACTATCATAATGATGATAGTAATGATATTAATGATCTCTGTATAGGAAGACGGACACAGATCACTGACATCATCATCATCATCATCATCATCATCACTATCATAATGATGATAGTAATGATATTAATGATCTCTGTATAGGAAGACGGACACAGATCATTGACATCATCATCATCATCATCATCATCATCATCATCATCGGCACTATCATAATGATGATAGTAATGATATTAATGATCTCTGTATGGGAAGACGGACACAGATCATCATCATCATCATCATCATCATCATCACTACTATCATAATGATGATAGTAATGATATTAATGATCTCTGTATAGGAAGACGGACACTGATCATTGACATGATAATACTACTAATAAAAAGAAGAATTGTTATCGTTATGGTGATAATGATAATATTAATGATGATAATGATAATCATATAATAATGATGATGATAACAATAATAATAATACTAATAATGCTAACAATAATAATAATAATAATAATGTTGCTGATAATAATGATGATGATGATGATGATAATAATAATAATAATAATAATAATAATAATAATAATAATAATAATAATAATGTTGCTGATAATAATGATGATGATAATAATAATCATCATCATAGTCATAATAATTTTTCCGATCTCCCAGGTCAACATATGTGCAGACCTGCTAGTGCCTGAACCCCCTTCGTGTGTTTACGCACGCAGAAGATCACACACACACACACACACACACACACACACACACACACACACACACACACACACACACATACACACACACCCACTCAAACAAACAAACAAACAAATAACTTCTCCCTTCCTACCCCCCCCCCCCCCCCACACACACACACACACACACACACACATACACACACACACACACACACACACACACACACACAAACACACACGTACACATACACACATACTTACTGGTACAGCTGGCCTCGTCCGAGTCATCCCCACACTGGCCATAGTCATCACAGACCAGGGTACTGTCTATGCAGTAGTTGGTGTTGTTGCACTGGAACTGATCCGTTTGGCACGGTGCTGTCAACAAGAAGAAGATGACTTTATTTCAAACCGCGAGGTCTTCATATGTTTGGTTAGATTTCTGTGCAGGGTTGTGTGTGCATGTAGTTCTGGTGTTTTAGATGCATGTCTTTAGGCGTTCCAATTTTTACATTGTAGGGCGCCATTTTAGTATGGAAACTGAACATAGAAATATGCAATTATATATAAGAATTCTTCTTCTTCTTCTTCTTCGTATTATTATTATTATTATTATTATTACAAGTAGTAGTAGTATTGTTTTGTTATTGTTGTTGCTGATGTTGATGATGACGATGGTGCTGTTGTTGTAAATTAAAGAAAGAAAGAAAGAAAGAAAGAGAAAGAAAGAAAGAAAGAAAGAACCCTTACCAACTAACACAGCGGTCACAATGATGTTGAAGCCCAGGTACACCGCTGTGGAATCGGTGACGAAACGCACGGTCAGCTGCTGACCGCTCGTGACGTAAGTGCTGTTGGTCAGAGAGCTCCCGCACAGCACGTCACTGTTGAGCGTGCCAGCGCTGACGTCAGCACCGTCATGGAGGTTGACGTAATCGTTGCACGTGCCTGAGTACTGGGGTTCAAGTTCAAACCTCTGGAACAGTCAGACACATGTGCTCAAAAACTTTTTTTTTTTTTTAAGGGTGCGGGGGGTGGGGGTGGGGAGGACGGGGGAGGGGGGGGGGGGCTATTAGTAAGATTTTTTTTTCATTGTTCTATTCGTTTCTGTCTTTTTTTTTCTTGTCTTTTTTTCATCCTCAACTTAATCAGTGACAGTCTTCTCTATGCATTAATGTGCATTTGTTCCAGTAAAATAAAGAAGAAATGTGTCAGACAAAAGTTGGAGTGAAGAGAGGAAGTGGACAGTGTCCCTTTTATTGCTACTACTACTACTTCTGCTACTACTACTACTACTTCATACACCACATTCACACACACACGCACACACACACACACACACACACACACACACACACACACACACACACACCTTGATACTGGCCAGAATGAGGTGTGGAGAGGTGACGTTGAAGGTGACACTACAGTCCTTGTTGTTGGTGTAGGTCTCACACACACACACACACACACACACACACACACACACACACACACACACACACACACACACACCTTGATATTGGCCAGAATGAGGTGTGGAGAGGTGACGTTGAAGGTGACACTACAGTCCATGTTGTTGGTGTAGGTCACACACACACACACACACACACACACACACACACACACACCTTGATATTGGCCAGAATGAGGTGTGGAGAGGTGACGTTGAAGGTGACACTACAGTCCATGTTGTTGGTGTAGGTCACACACACACACACACACACACACACACACACACACACACACACACACACACACACACACCTTGATATTGGCCAGAATGAGGTGTGGAGAGGTGACGTTGAAGGTGACACTACAGTCCATGTTGTTGGTGTAGGTCAGCCCTGTGGCGCTCTCCAGCTGAACGCTCGGCGACACTGACGTCATCACCCCGCAGGACGTGGGCATGTATACTGTTGACAATCACCACCACAATGAGTCACAGTCTCATCCTCCTAGTGACTGGTAACCATTGATGGTGAGCGGCGATGCTCGCTCGCGGGCAGCCTATCGCGAAGTTTTCCCTTGTTATACAATGCTTAGTAGAAGAGAGAGTATTGCAAATACCCCCATATGTGTAAGCCATTGCACTCATATGGTGCAGAAATCATTGATGGATTGACAATATATATTGCAAACAATAAGTTTGGGTAATGTCCTATTGTAGCGTCCTAGATTATTGCACCTATCTAAGCGAAACTTTGAGCGTGGTTTTGCAATGCAGGCATATGAGAAATGACAGTTTCAGTTTCAGTATCAGTAGCTCAAGGAGGCGTCACTGCGTTCGGACAAATCCATATACGCTACACCACATCTGCCAAGCAGATGCCTGACCAGCAGTGTAACCCAACGCGCTTAGTCAGGCCTTGAGAGAAAAAAAAGAAAAAAAGGGGGGTAAATAAACAATAGATAAATACATAAAAAAAGAACTAATAATAATAATATGTATAAGGCGCAAAAACTTGATGAAGTCAACTATAAGCGTACATAAATAAATAAATGAATAATAATTTTAAAAAAGAAAAAAAGTAATAATAATAAGAAGAAGAATAGGAATAAGAATAAAATGAATAAAAAAGACAACAATGATGATAAATAAGCAAATAAATGTAAAACATGCAGACACACATTCACACATACACACACATATGCATAACAGATAACGGCACCAAACATGCAGTTTCACAGATACGAAAGCACAGTCAAATACACATAAACTACATGAGCCCCAACACACCCACACACACACACACACACACACACACACACACACACACACACACACATTACCCTGCACCCCCTTCTACCCCCCTCCTACATGTTGCAAGTAGCCGACCCTTCTAATCAAGAAATAGGCACAATACGAGATGACGAGATGACCCGTAACATGAACCCGAACTGACACGTGTCATGTCAAGCTGCCTTTCTTTTTATCGTTTAATTTACATTTTTATGGTTTGCAGGGCCTTCTTTTTCTTCTTCTTCTTCTGCGTTCACTCGTATGCACACGAGTGGGCTTTTACGTGTATGACCGTTTTTACCCCGCCATGTAGGCAGCCATACTCCGTTTTCGGGGGTGTGCATGCTGGGTATGTTCTTGTTTCCATAACCCACCGAACGCTGACATGGATTACAGGATCTTTAACGTGCGTATTTGATCTTCTGCTTGCATATACACACGAAGGGGGTTCAGGCACTAGCAGGTCTGCACATACGTTCACCTGGGAGATCGTAAAAATCTCCACCCTATACCCACCAGGCGCCGTCACCGTGATTCGAACCCGGGACCCTCAGATTGACAGTCCAACGCTTTAACCACTCGGCTATTGCGCCCGTCGGTTTGCAGGGCCAAATACGGAAAGAGCAAGATGGCGCTACGTTATTTTAGTGACTGAACCCGCACAAAAATGGAGTAAAATAACGTTCAAAATAGAGTCGAAAACCACTGAAAACGGGCTACAACATCTTCTAGTAGAAATACCGATTCATCCATGCACAAAAAATTCCTGTAAAGCAGGTCTCTATATTTTAGGATGATAAGATAGGACTTTACCATTATTTTGTGCTCATGGTTAAATTGCTTATTAAACAGTTTCTTTCGAAGAGAAAAACAGATCAAAACGAGAATTCATCGTAGCAATACCGCACGAACAAGGTAAGAACTCTAGTTGTGTGTGCGCGTGTGTGTGTGTGTGTGTGTGTGTGTGTGTGTGTGTGTGTGTGTGTGTGTGTGTGTGTGTGTGTGTGTGTCTTTGTCTGTGAGTGAGTGTGTGTGTGTGTGTGTGTGTGTATGCACGCGTGCGTGCTAATTGTGTATGTGCTCTTTGTGTGTGTGTGTGTGTGTGTGTGTGTGTGTGTGTGTGTGTGAATGAGTATGGTATGTATGTGGTACCAGTGTATGTAGGTATATATGTATGTGTGTGTGTGTGTGTGCGCGCGCGCGCACGTGCGTGTATGTGCGTGCGTGCGTATGTGTGTGTAGAACATTAATAATACATACATACACTCATTCTTTTTACATGATAGTTCATATATACGTTGTGATCAAGGAAGGGTGTGTCAGTTGCTCATTCGTTTTTCGGTTTTATTTGTCGATGAGCATTTGTCTTTTTAAATGTTATAATTATCTTACTAAATACTCTCCTTTTTATAATGATTGAAATGTGCAAATACGCGCACTCGCACACACGCAGGCACACGCGCGCGCGCGCGTGCACACACACATAACGATGCATGCACACGCTCGGGCACACACACAGCACACACACAATGTTTCACTCTAAGTCATATGCATAATGTAATAGTATCTTACCCACATGTTTTTCGTTTTACAAAATGATTAATGTGAGCAGGGTGATCAGTGAAGTGTGTATCAGTTGTTTGTTTGTTGGGGTTTTTTTGGGTGTTTTTTTTCCCTTGATTTTTGCTGACGGGTATTTTATTTTAAGTGAGCCAAAAGAGAATTTTCTGTTTTGGTTGAAGCAGACAATAAAGTATTTTGAACTGAATTGAATTGAAAGTGTTTGGGTGTTTGGTTTTACATGGAAATGCATATATGTGGTACCAGTGTGTGTGTGTGTGTGTGTGTGTGTGTGTGTGTGTGTGTGTGTGTGTGTGTGTGTGTTTACGCGCTCGCTCGCGCGTGCAGACAGCTCACCTGCAGTCAACGCCCCATCAGCAGTGCCAGACAGAGTCCCCAGCAGAACAACACACACCATCAGCCACACAGTCAACACCTGACTCATCCACTGGCACCCCATGTTGTCCCGGGTGGTGGGGGGTTTCGGGTGGGGGTGGGGTGGGCGGGAGTGGTAACACACACCCCTTCCTTCCAAGTATACAGTCTTGACTACACGTTTGTCAACACGCTGGTACCTCCCGTCCTAGGGATCATACAGAGCAACGCACAAACTAAATATAAAAAAAAGAAGAAGAAGAAATATATTACGTTCATGTGCTAACACGCAAAAAGTATTGTTTTAGTGACACAGATTCACTTATAGCCCTTGGAGTGGACGGTTACCTCAGCTAAAACAATAAGCATTTATTAAAATTAATGATACATTCAAAATCATCTAGACAATTCCTTAAATTTCCTAACCACTGTTAGATTTGACGAGCAGTCTGGGCTTAAAACCTTGACCAAAGTTGTTGTTTTTTTTTATTTCATGAAACAAATAAGGAAAAGACTGTGCAAAAGCTTCACGGTTTCTTTTGTCCCTACACTCAGGCAGTACTACTAAAGACAACAACAGCAGCAGTCTTTGCACGAAAACACAACGGGAACTGATTCAGTTCGAATTCAGGCTTTTGTTTCGTCGACACGTGAAAACCCGCAAAAACACAACAGCAACCCTGATAGACTGTTCTTGCTCTGCACGAAGTTTACCTGACAGGTTTATATGATCTTTACGTTTTTGTAGTGTGTGCGTGTTTACACGCCAGAGATCAATATATCAATAATAGTCACACTTCCTTGGCCGCCATTTTGACAAAGCCACACAGCGATACAGTACAGACTCGTTCTGACAGATATATTATTGTCGTTCCGTGTCATATAGGCGCCTGATAACATTTCAAATGTATATTTGTTGATGTGTTAAGTAAATATGAAGAAAAACAAAAGACATTGGATGAAATAAAAGTCATTCAGACATTAACTTACGTATCAAGATCAATTCAAAGAGAACCAGTCAAAGGAGATGGTTCATGTTCGATTGTGATGCTACATATCTTGTGAAGGTACAGTAAGTACCTAGCTAATGATAATAATAGTAGTAGTAGTAGTAGTAGTAGTGATAATGATAATGTTAATTATAATAATTATGTTATTTCTGCTCATGGAAACGCCGAATACATAAAATGAACTCGAGCGCCTATTAATACTTATGTGTTTACCTGGTTTCCGATAGCAACGCAAACTAGTGTCAAGGGACTTAACGCTTATGTAAATCCGTGAGTGTCACACAGTTGCGTGTCTTGCAAATGCAGCGCAAAGATCACGCTTCTTTGTTTTCATTCGAGCAATCTGTTTATCAATATGTTTATTACTTATTGTAAATCAAAACAGTTATTTACTTATGGGTACACAATGGGTAAAACATTCATGCAGCTTAGGATAAATCGACCATGCAGCGTGTAGTAGTACTTTTTAAGTGTCCTTATTTCCAGCAATATTAAGTGACGATTTAAGTTGATATTATTAGAGCAATGTGTTTCTTCTTCGCTGTTGTCTGGCTAATACTTCTGGCAAAAGTTGTTTTTTCATATACAATTTTTATTAGTTTCTTTCTTTCTTTCTTCTTTTTTTCTTAAACACAATCCATCTATCAAGTTTATAATTATGCTGAAGCATAATTATGACATGTGTTTATCATGCAAGATAATGATTTTGAGGCCAAATTGATAGTAACTCTATTGAAAATTGTGCATTGTAGCTGTCGACCTACTATGTTCAATGTAACCGAGTCCTATTTATATATGAATGTTATTTTACTGATTTTTTTTTCCTCTTTTTTTCCACCCCATACATTTATGTATTCAACCCACCCACTTTCTTCTGCTGTATGTGTGAATGTATTTATGCAAGTGAACATGATTCTTTATCCAGTTATACCTCTGAATTGAACAAAACAAGTCTTTACCAAAAAAAAAAAAAAAAACAAAAACAAAAAAACAAAACAAAACAAAAATAGTGGAAGTAAAATAAATAAACAAAAGAAATAGTAAAAGATTCTGTCAAAGAACATGGACAATTAGCTAGACTAAAAATGCCTCAGTCACTCAGTTTAATGCAATTTGACCCAATTCAGCTTAAGCTGGCCACATTTTTACTCGTCAGTGCACTCATGTGTTCCCCCTATCTTACATACACATGTGGTGGGGAGAAAGAAAAGGATAAAGAGAGAGAGAGAGAGAGAGAGAGAGAGAGAGAGCAAATGAATGAACAAACTTTGGTTAATTAATATTCGAGCAGTATCATATATCCCCACAACCTCACATATACACACATGAGGTGAGGGGTGCAGGGAGAGAGTGAGAGAGAGAGTGTAAAACTCACAGAAAAAGTCAGAGAGAGAGCTAGAAAAATGGCAAGTGAGACAGATTAGACACAAACATACACTGAGATCTCAAACGAAACAAAATTGGTATGTGCAAAAACTTTATTATTGCCTTATACATAAAGTACATTGGGCACCAAATACACCATCTTTGTATATCAAAATGCAACTGCTACCAATTAGCGTCATTATCATTAAAATGGAATGGTTGGCACAAGTCATGAACACTGTATAGAATAACAACAGTGCAAAAGAGTTGAATAGAAGAAGAACAATCATTATTACTGTTATCATTTTGCTTAGAGCTCAACTGACCACATATGGCCATTTCGATCAGGCCTGAAAACGCCAGACAGCAGAATATCTGCTGCAGTCCTGCCTGCTCCACCAAGCGCTCCAAGAGAAAACCTGGCCTGACCCAATCCAAGTGGCCTGAAATCTCTATGGAGGACTGGAGGACCTGCGAAATACTGCCGCCTTCGTCGAGGAGACGGGGGAATCCATCTGATAAATGACGAACGAAACAATGACGACAACAGGCCTGAAAATAATGTCAATGTCAATCCCTGGAAACCTATTACAAAAATGAATCATTTTTTTTATTTATAGACACAAGTAGTCACATTTATGCACATAAATTTTAGTACATGCCTCTGACATAGGCTATTTAATTATGTTTTTTTTCACCAGAGGATTAAAAAAAAAAAAAAAAGGAACCTGAACACACAAACATAATTATACATTGTACACAAAATTACAGATAACAACAGGCATGCAAAACAAAACAGAATCCAGCAGGAACTCACAAGTCCTAGACAGAAAAACAAAAGAAAGAAAGAATGCCTAATTAACAAGGCAAAAAGACTGAGAGACAGACAGACAGAGAGAGGCAGACAAACTGAGAGAGACAGAAAGAGAGAGGCTGATACTGACACAAAGAGACAGACGTGGGGACATAGACTGAAAGCAAAAAAAAAAAGAAAAAAAAAGAGAGACAGAGACATACAAACAGGCATTACTAATGAAAAAAAAAAAAAAGTTTAAAAGAAAAGGTTAAAACTTACGAAAAGCAAACATCCAAACCACCAAATCATGGAAGCTGAAGGCATAAATGACCTGACCAAAAAATGCAGCAGAAAAGCTGTGGACAACCAATACTGTCCATGAGTATGACAAGAGGTGGCAGTCAGCCGTAATTCAGCAACAAATCACAACCAGCACATCATCTGTGTAATGAAGATTTGCGGATTGTGAAATGGGCTATTATTATAACACATTTTTGTTCAGAGATTACAGGTAATAATAATCATGAAAATGATTTTATAATGATTACAACTGCAAGTGATGAAGAATATGAAAATGGACCAGTACAGTACATTTTATGTATGCATCATTTGTACAGACGTGTCAGGATTATATTTCTTTATTCACCTTTGTTGCTTACCAGCCATCAGGATTAAGTTGAAGTTATGTTGTGTTGAGGTGAAATCAAAGGCAAAGGAAAAATTTGAATATGGGTGAATCTTTCCACAGTGATACAAGTCTTTTTAGGCAAAATGCATGTGTCATTTTCAACACACATTTTTACATATTATGTTATGATTGATCATGATTATTTACCAGGGAACACAGAAATGCACATTAACATTCTGGCCACAATTATCACTGCTGCTCGTCCCAGAAAGCTGACATCAGTGTCATGTCCTCTGCTTTCACCCTGTTCTCTCTCTCCACCCCCCCACCCCCCTCCCCCCAATCCCCCTCCTTCTGTGACTACCCACTAAAGCAGATTTTCATGCAGAACCAAACTGACTTCATATCCACTGAGTTTAGGGCTCGGCATAGGAAGGCACACACACACACACACACACACTAAAAACACACACACATAGCAAGTGACCATTTTGACCAGCTCTGTAGACCCAAAGGCTTAAACATGACAATATTCCATTCATAAACCATTGCACTGGAATTCCCTGGGGCTTGTTTCAGTCAGCAGTACAAACACAAGTATACAGACACAAAGGCAAAGCAGTCTCATCTGACTGGTTACTGTCTGCAAGTAGCTTCTTCCAGTTCAACAACAGAAAAAAAACCCATCATGGAATTCCCTGGCATCAGAAAAGGTCTCTGGTATGATCTGAATTTTTTCTGTAGTTTGAGCAATAGCAAAGTTATCAATATAATTATAAATATAAATCAGTATCATTATAATCAAACATGCTACTGCTATCTCCCATTCAGTGAAAATGCACATTGTTCTCAATTACTGGGATTGAGAAATGTATGAAATGTCAAAACTGCCATTTAAATGCAAGTACAATCACATATATATTTTTTAAATGTACATATCAATTACTCAGGAATAATTAAAAAGAAAAACATACTAAATATTCCCTCCAACACCTAACTAAAATGTGATGTTCAAACCAACCTTACAACCAAACAACTTGAATACAATGACCTGTATGTGTTGTGCCACCCAAACCACCCATCCCTCCCCATGCAATGCATGCATGCACACACACTACACACACCATCCACAAACACACACATTAAACACACACACACGCACCATACACTATCACAAGATGACACACACACAATACACCCCACACACATCCTCACACACACAAAGACTACACACAGCATGCAAGGAATGTGGAAAATAATTTCCCCTCGGTTTCTTTCTTACCATCTCTTCAAACCACAATTGTGGCAATCAAAACATTAATGGACCCACACTGGTATGTGACATGGGACAGTCAAATTCCTCATGACTGCAAGAAAATTTGAAACTGTTGCTGCAGTTAATCAAAATGTTAAAAGGTTAGATAACCCAGTGCCTTGTACAGCCATCGGGGCATTACATCTAGCGCTCAGCATCAGGAAGGCATGGCCAAATTCTCTCTTTCTAGCCACTTTTTCACAAATCAAAATCAGGTACCATTTACACCTGGGCAGGGTGAGGAAAACTGGAGTAATGTGCCCTTCCCAAGTACACATCATGCCGAAATGGGGCCTCAAACCCTGATCACTGGTAAGCACTTACTGATTCTGCCAAAGCAGCCTCATGTATTGAGCATGATGCAAAAAAAAAAAAAAAAAAAAAAATGCACACTTCACACTTTTGCACATTTTTTTTCTCCTTGATGGACAACAGAATTAATGAGTTTAATCAAGCAGTACCAAATTTCTCTTCGTAACAACAACATAATAGCAGCAACACCAACAACAACAATACTAAAGACTTGCTGAGTATCTTGTTCTTTTGAAAGAACTTCATAGTGATACACAGAGAGAGGGAGTAAAAAAAGACCATGATAATAACAGACTATGAAATGGGAGCAAATGGGAAATTCAGCAATAACATTAGCAGTTAGTGATTAGTAAGTAATAATAATACGTATAGTATATACATATAACAAAAAATCAGTCTCACAGCAATACTGATTTTGAGGATTACATTTGCAGGAACATCAGTGGATCTGTAAATGATCAATGTCAGCAGTACCTACTTCAAAACGTCAGTCATGATACAAAGCAATGGTGACAATAGATAAAATGTTTCACAAATCCTTAGCTTTAGCTCCTCAGCTCTGGAACTAGAGGCATAATTTACATACTGTGGACTGCTATCTTTATCTCATCACACCATCACCAGCTCATTCTATGGAAAATCATCCACTTCCAGTCAATTATAAATTTTAAAAAAACAAAACAAAAAAAAACAGCAGTTGCTCCCTCACTTTTCTGCTACGCATATAAAGCAGTAACATTTCCACTGAAGTTAAAACAAGGCTGACTGCTTACAGTTTTAGAAAAAAAAAAAAAAAAAAAAAAAAACCCAAGGTCCCACAGCTTGTATGGCCATCAGGGAAGTGAATTCATATCCACTCTGTCAAGGAATGCGGGGCCCAGTTCTCTTCTTTCACCATTTTAACTTACTCAGTACGGCCAGTCCTCTCTTCTCCTCTACACAGACTCCTCGGATGTTCAGTGGGTGTCTGAATGACCCAACCTTTAGCTTCTGTCACCAGAATTGTGGTATTCTTTGTCAACATTCACCTCTTCAGTATAAGAGCCTTCCGCTTGCAATATTTTGATGATGGTAATTGGGGTGAAACGCTGTTAATGTCGTCTCTTTCGCCGTTCGTATGGAGAGAGTTAACCTCCCAGACCGAAGTCAGGTTCCCATTCACACCAGGGTGGACTGAGGAAAAAGGAGGAGTTTCTATTATACTCCATGTTTGGTGATACATATACTTACCATCTCAAAATTTCTTTTTTTTTTTTTTTAAGTTCACTGTCAGGATTTGGCACAAAATGAAAATCTATTATGATTTCTTTTTAATGTCAGTATTTTCAACAGTGCTACATATGGAAATGCAAACTGACGATTGATACAAAACCTAAACATGTCCCTACAGGAACAGCACTGTCACATTCCCCTGTTTATCACTGCTGTTTTAACCTCCTGACTGCTGCTGACTAGTATGCTCATCAGTCTGTCAACCTCACTGAGAGAGTGGAGTGATGGCCTGTGGGTAACGTGTCCGGCCTAGGAAGCGAGATAATCTGAGCGCACTGGTTCAAATCACGGCTCAGCCACCGATATTTTCTCCTCCTCCACTACACCTTGAGTGGTGGTCTGGACGCTAGTCATTCAGATGAGATGATAAACCGAGGTCCAGTGTGCAGCATGCACTTAGCGCACGTAAAAGAACCCACGGCAACGAAAGGGTTGTTCCTAGCAAAATTATGTAGAAAAATTCACTTCGATAGGAAAAACAAATAAAACTGCACGCAGGAAAAAATACAAAATAATGGGTGGCGCTCTCAGTGCCAGTCACTACTCTGTATCCAGACTCCTTCCTCTTGGGATTGCATTACTTGTGTTCAACAAAGATCAATAACACCACTGATAAGTATACAAAAAAGTAGAAACTGCCTGTCAAAGTTGTGTCACACTGATCTCATTTCAGCAAGGTTCAGCATTCAGGGGGTTAACAGCTGTGACAAAGTGAACTGACCCAGTGTTACAAAACACTATCCTCAAAATGGGTCAGTCAACAAATGCCATAACAATGCAGCAGAAAAGACTGTCTGTCTTTCGCCAGGTCAAGGGTCTGGCTCCCCAGGCAACATGACAGAAGAAGCCATTCTCCAAGCTAGCAGTCAAGTTTTTAACAACCTGCTGGCTTGCTCCCTTAGTAAGGTCCAAGTTGTTCAGTGCTGGGGTCTTGGTGTTGATGAAGGTTTCGTTGTGACAGTTGTTTGAGGAGGGTGTGTGGGGGAACACATGGGGGCATGGAGGAGGTTGTGGGGGGGAGAGGGGAGAGGAGTCCTGGCTTTCTTTCTCATATCAGGTGGGTTTCTCCCCATCAATCCTGTTCCAGTACCATGTTCCTCCACAGGTTTCCTCCCCATCAATCCTGTTCCAGTACCATGTTCCTCCACAGGTTCCTCCCCATCAATCCCGTTCCAGTACCATGTTCCTCCACAGGTTTCCTCCCCATCAATCCTGTTCCAGTACCATGTTCCTCCACAGGTTTCCTCCCCATCAATCCTGTTCCAGTACCATGTTCCTCCACAGGTTTCCTCCCCATCAATCCTGTTCCAGTACCATGTTCCTCCACAGGTTTCTCCCCATCAATCCTGTTCCAGTACCATGTTCCTCCACAGGTTCCTCCCCATCAATCCCGTTCCAGTACCATGTTCCTCCACAGGTTTCTCCCCATCAATCCTGTTCCAGTACCATGTTCCTCCACAGGTTTCTCCCCATCAATCCTGTTCCAGTACCATGTTCCTCCACAGGTTTCTCCCCATCAATCCCGTTCCAGTACCATGTTCCTCCACAGGTTTCTCCCCATCAATCCTGTTCCAGTACCATGTTCCTCCACAGGTTTCTCCCCATCAATCCCGTTCCAGTACCATGTTCCTCCACAGGTTTCCTCCCCATCAATCCCATCCCCGCACCATGTTGTCAGTCCACAGGGGAGCCTATCCCATTCTTTTTATTTCTAGTTCCTCTAAAAATAAGTGTTTAAGGCGCTCCGGACGAATAGTTCTGTCCCTTGCTTTTCCCTACAGACGATCCATTTGTTAGGAAAAAAAAAAAAATCACAAAAAATACAAAACATAAAGTAACTGAATGAAACTCACAGTACTTGACATCGTCTGGAGTGAGTTAAACCTCCCCTGCTGGTGGAGGAAGCTTTTTTTTTTGCAGAAGCTGTAATACTGGCTGTTGCGTCTGAACTTCCCAGGCAAGGGGAAAAAGTTTTGGGGTGTTTTTTTTGCACAAACTGTAATACTGGCTGTGGGGAAAATGAAAGGGGTAAACCACATTGCTGTCTCCAGAACCATGCTCCTCCACAGAGGATCAAGGCCACCTCTTGGCCATAAGTAGTGAAAGGTTAAACCATAACACTGTCTCTGGCGTGTTGTTCCACATGGGAGGCCATCTCCTTTTAGTTTTTAAACCCTCTAAAAATAACTGCAAAAACCTGGCCGCAGTGAAAGGGTTAAACCACAATGCTGTCTCCAGTGCCGTGTTGTTCCACACAGAGAGGGCCCTGACAGTAGTGAAAGAGTTAAATGACACTGCTGTTTCCCGATCCATGTACCTCCACAGGGGAGGCCATCTTGTTCTTTTAGTTTTTAAATCCTTTACAAATAACTGCAAAAAACTGGCCATAGTGAAGGGGTTGAACCACACTGCTGTTCCTGGCACAATGGTCCTCCACAGGGGAGGTCATCTCCTTCTTTGAGTTTTTAAACTCAATTTTTCTAAATAAAAATTTGCATGGAAGGAGAGTTCTGCACAAGCTGTAATCTTAGCCTTAAGTAGTGAAAGGCTCAAACCCCATCTCCTTTTTAGTTTCTGAATCCTCTACAAATAACTGCAAAAAAAATAAATCCCCAAAAAACCTGGCCGTAGTGAAAGGGTTAAACCACAACACTGTCTCCAGCACCACCACCAAGGTGACCCTCCTCCACAGGGGAGGTCATCTCGTGCGGGTGGTGGTGGTGGAGGTGTTCCAGCTGATCCTGCAGGGTGTGGCCCAGCTTCTCCACTATGCTGAAGCCCATGAGGTCCTTGCGCGTCACCACGCCCACAACCTCCCCGTGGCTGCTCACCACCGTCAGGTGCCGCAGGCCCAGTGTGCGGAAGATCACGTACGTCCGCTGCAGGGAGAACCGCTCAGGGATGCTCAGTGCAGACTCGTTGATGTAGTAGCTCTGAAAACAGGGAGCCAAAAACACGTCTGGAAGGAAGGAATTTTGTTTGATGAGACATGGAGGCAAAAACACAGTCGATAAATATCTCTGAAATAGGGTAGAAAAAGCATAGCTCTCAAACAGGGAATCAAAAACATAGGTGATGTAGTAGGTCTTAAACAGGGATGCAAAAGCATCTGATGTAGCTCTGGAATAGGAATCAAAAACATCTTATGTAACAGATCTGAAAATGGGAGTCTCTGAGACAGCAAATTGTTGTAAGTGTTATGTATCTGTGTGTATGTATCCATGTAAAGCCAAATTCTAGTGAATGTGGAAACTGCAGCCCATAGACACAGAAGAAGAAGATGAATAAGAAGAAGAAGAATAGAAGAAGAAGATGAATAAGAAGAAGAAGAATAGAAGAAGAAAATGAAAATGAAGAAGAAGACTGAGAGAGAAGAGAAAGACAGAGCAGAGTACTTTCTAAAGCAGCAACAAGGGGAGGGGAGGGTGGGGCTGGGGAGTGGGAACAGCCACTGACCAAGTCCAGGTACTTGTTCTCGTAGTCCGGGTGGTTGACGTAGTGCTGCAACATGTCCGTCTTTTGCTGTGGGTTGGCCAGCTTGTCAAACAGCAGCTGCAGCACAGCAGTCAATGTCACGTTGATTACTGTCCCCGACACACAACACAGCAGATCAAGAATCCAAATCATGTTGATAAAAGCCCAGTCATCAGTTCTTAAAACCAGTTGAAGAAAGCCAAAAGGAGGAGTTTGTATTATATGTTTGGTTAAATATACCTACCATGTCAAACAGATGCAAACCAGGCCTCTCTGTTTCCTCCTCTTGGCCAAAACTTTTGCAGCAACTCAGTGATGAGACGTCTCGCCATTAGACCGCCGTCTGCTAGCCAATGTTAAAGCAGTTGAAGAGAGCCAAAAATAACAATAAAAGGTCTATCAAACCCTTGACTACTGAACCTTGATGAAATGAAATCAGTACAGCATGACTCTGAATGAAAGACAGTCATTACAGCATGACTGAATGAAAGGCAGTCATTACGGCATGACCGAATGAAAGGCAGTCACTACAGCATGACTCTGAATGAAAGGCAGTCATTACAGCATGATTCTGAATGAAAGGCAGTCATTACAGCATGACTGAATGAAAGGCAGTCACTACAGTATGACTCTGAATGAAAGGAAGTCACTACAGCATGACTGAATGAAAGACAGTCATTACAGCATGACTCTAAATGAAAGGCAGTCACTACAGCATGACTGAATGAAAGACAGTCATTACAGCATGACTCTAAATGAAAGGCAGTCACTACAGCATGACTCTGAATGAACGACAGTCACTACAGCATGACTCTGAATGAAAGACAGTCATTACAGCATGACTCTAAATGAAAGGCAGTCACTACAGCATGACTCTGAATTAACGACAGTCACTACAGCATGACTCTGAATGAAATGCAGTCACTACAGCATGACTCTGAATGAAAGGCAGTCCCTACAGCATGACTGAATGAAAGGCAGTCATTACAGCATGACTGAATGAGCGGCAGTCATTACAGCATGACTGAATGAAAGGCAGTCATTACAGCATGACTCTGAATGAAAGGCAGTCATTACAGCATGACTCTGAAAGAAAGGCTGTCATTACAGCATGATTCTGAATGAAAGGCAGTCATTACAGCATGACTGAATGAATGGCAGTCATTACAGCATGACTCTGAATGAAAGGCAGTCACTACAGCATGACTGAATGAAAGGCAGTCATTACAGCATGACTCTGAATGAAAGGCAGTCATTACAGCAAGTAGTATAAGAGATGGGGGTTCTATATACAACTTTTTTGGGCGTATTAGCTTGTGTTAAGGCCCTCAAGCATAAAAAAACCACACCCTGCAATCGCTTTTTTTGGGCTTAAAAAGGTGTATGGAGAGCGAAACGGTCCCCGTGTGTGTGTGTGTGTGTGCGTGTGTGTGGTGTATATGGTGTGTGTGATGTGATGCGGTATGGTGTGGTGTGTGTGGTGTATATGGTGTGGTGTGGTGTAGTGTGGTGTGGTGTAGTGTGGTGTATATGGTGTGGTGTGGTGTAGTGTGGTGTATATGGTGTGGTGTATATGGTGTGGTGTGGTGTGGTGTGGTGTGTATGGTGTGGTGTAGTGTAGTGTGGTGTATATGGTGTGGTGTATATGGTGTGGTGTGGTGTAGTGTGGTGTATATGGTGTAGTGTGGTGTAGTGTGGTGTGTATGGTGTGGTGTAGTGTAGTGTGGTGTATATGGTGTGGTGTGGTGTAGTGTGTATGGTGTGGTGTGGTGTATATGGTGTGGTGTGGTGTAGTGTGGTGTGGTGTAGTGTGGTGTGTATGGTGTGGTGTGGTGTGTGTGGTGTATATGGTGTGGTGTGGTGTAGTGTGGTGTGGTGTAGTGTGGTGTATATGGTGTGGTGTATATGGTGTGGTGTGGTGTAGTGTGGTGTATATGGTGTAGTGTGGTGTAGTGTGGTGTGTATGGTGTGGTGTAGTGTAGTGTGGTGTATATGGTGTGGTGTGGTGTAGTGTGTATGGTGTGGTGTGGTGTATATGGTGTGGTGTGGTGTAGTGTGGTGTGGTGTAGTGTGGTGTGTATGGTGTGGTGTGGTGTGGTGTGGTGTATATGGTGTGGTGTGGTGTAGTGTGTATGGTGTGGTGTGGTGTATATGGTGTGGTGTGGTGTATATGGTGTGGTGTGGTGTAGTGTGGTGTATATGGTGTAGTGTAGTGTAGTGTGGTGTATATGGTGTGGTGTGGTGTAGTGTGTATGGTGTGGTGTGGTGTATATGGTGTGGTGTGGTGTATATGGTGTGGTGTGGTGTAGTGTGGTGTGGTGTAGTGTGGTGTGTATGGTGTGGTGTGGTGTGGTGTGGTGTATATGGTGTGGTGTGGTGTAGTGTGGTGTGGTGTGGTGTGGTGTGTATGGTGTGGTGTGGTGTAGTGTGGTGTATATGGTGTGGTGTGGTGTATATGGTGTGGTGTAGTGTGGTGTAGTGTGGTGTGGTGTGGTGTGGTGTGGTGTATATGGTGTGGTGTGGTGTAGTGTGGTGTGGTGTATATGGTGTGGTGTGGTGTAGTGTGGTGTAGTGTGGTGTGGTGTATATGGTGTGGTGTGGTGTAGTGTGGTGTGGTGTGGTGTATATGGTGTGGTGTGGTGTAGTGTGGTGTAGTGTGGTGTGGTGTGGTGTGTATGGTGTGGTGTGGTGTAGTGTGGTGTGGTGTATATGGTGTGGTGTGGTGTAGTGTGGTGTATATGGTGTGGTGTGGTGTGGTGTGGTGTGGTGGTGTTGCTTTGCGTTGCGTTGCGTTTACAAGAGCGCAAAAAAAAAAAAAAATCAGATCTACCTCAAAAGTAATCTACCTTTTCCCGCAAGCATTTTTCCAACAGACAACAATGGTATTCCATCTACAGACATAGAAATGCCAGTACACGGCTATTTTCTCGAAAAAGAGATAGAACGGTATGGTGGCAGAGAAATGCTGGAAACAACCAATGTTGTGTAGAGAAGACAAATCCACAAAAAAAAGAAAGATAGACTATTCTATATAGTAGCATCTATCGAAGAAAACTAGAATATACGGCCACACTGGTAGCAGAGATATGGTTCGCCACAATAGGCAACAGCGAGAAGTTTCTCTTTTTTCTTTCGAGGGCATTCTCCCAATATACGAGGAACAGGATCTGTATGTGTTTTTGCTAGTTCTACTACCTTTCTATCCATATCGGCTGGAGAGAATTGTATACTGTCTGTATACTCTTTTTTTGCTTTCGAAAACTCTTCGAAGTCGAATCTTGGAGAACAAGGTGGATCGAATACTATTGGCATTGTCCTATATATACAATATATACAATATACAAATACAAAACATACTACATCCACGAATTGCACACAAATAGACTCTATGCTATCCTATTCCATTTCGAAAGGGTTTCTAGACTTTGTTGGGATTGTTTCTTTGGCAATATCTCCAGATGTCTTCTTTGGGAGATGGACAAATTGTCGATCTTCTCCGGGTATGTTCCAAACACCATTTTTCTTTGTAGCTTTCCATGTTTTGTACAATATAGAACCAACTGCAAGTGCAATTGGTAGAATATAGCATGCAGTGTTGTATACACAAACGCTATTTTGTATCTGTTCCAACAAAGATTTGGACTCTTCTGCTACGTCTTCTTGTATCTGTTCTACAATGTTGTCTTCTTCGTCTACATCGAGAAGAGATAGAATATCCAACACTACATCGTTGTTGTCTTTTTGCTGGCTAGAGAGTTCTATAGTGCGTCTTTCCAACCTCTGTAGTGTTTGTAGTAGAGTACGTTGCAGTACAGCTATTTCGCTGTTTTGTTGTGTACTTTCTTCCACAGGTTGTGTACGATCTTCCAGCTGCTCTTTTTCGTCTATCGACGAATTCTTTGCCGGGGTCTCCCTTTGCAACAATCCCTCCTCTTCGCGTTTCCTCGCATTTCTCCAAATTCTGTACACTCTACTAGTACCAATACCAAACGTTTCTGCTGCATCTACTGCAGAAAGTTGGCCTCTTGTGTTTTCTATTTCTCGAACTTCTACAGGAGACAAATATTTTTTTGGTGCCATATACAACAAAAAGGGGTATTTCTCTATATAGAAAATCCACAATTTCCACAAAAAGTGGTATTTCCACAATTTCCACAAAAACAGCAAAAAGTGCTACAAAAGTAGAAAAATGCAAAATATTGCTATAGCTCTTTGGCTTTGTTCCCAAAGGGGGATTCCCCCTTGCTAGAATTGCTGAGAAGCTACTGAGCATTGCTGAGAATTTGCTGAGCATTGCTGAGAATTTGCTGAGAATTGCTGAGAATTTGCTGAGAATTGCTTAGCAATATTTTGCATTTTTCTACTTTTGTAGCACTTTTTGCTGTTTTTGTGGAAATTGTGGAAATACCACTTTTTGTGGAAATTGTGGATTTTCTATATAGAGAAATACCCCTTTTTGTTGTATATGGCACCAAAAAAATATTTGTCTCCTGTAGAAGTTCGAGAAATAGAAAACACAAGAGGCCAACTTTCTGCAGTAGATGCAGCAGAAACGTTTGGTATTGGTACTAGTAGAGTGTACAGAATTTGGAGAAATGCGAGGAAACGCGAAGAGGAGGGATTGTTGCAAAGGGAGACCCCGGCAAAGAATTCGTCGATAGACGAAAAAGAGCAGCTGGAAGATCGTACACAACCTGTGGAAGAAAGTACACAACAAAACAGCGAAATAGCTGTACTGCAACGTACTCTACTACAAACACTACAGAGGTTGGAAAGACGCACTATAGAACTCTCTAGCCAGCAAAAAGACAACAACGATGTAGTGTTGGATATTCTATCTCTTCTCGATGTAGACGAAGAAGACAACATTGTAGAACAGATACAAGAAGACGTAGCAGAAGAGTCCAAATCTTTGTTGGAACAGATACAAAATAGCGTTTGTGTATACAACACTGCATGCTATATTCTACCAATTGCACTTGCAGTTGGTTCTATATTGTACAAAACATGGAAAGCTACAAAGAAAAATGGTGTTTGGAACATACCCGGAGAAGATCGACAATTTGTCCATCTCCCAAAGAAGACATCTGGAGATATTGCCAAAGAAACAATCCCAACAAAGTCTAGAAACCCTTTCGAAATGGAATAGGATAGCATAGAGTCTATTTGTGTGCAATTCGTGGATGTAGTATGTTTTGTATTTGTATATTGTATATATTGTATATATAGGACAATGCCAATAGTATTCGATCCACCTTGTTCTCCAAGATTCGACTTCGAAGAGTTTTCGAAAGCAAAAAAAGAGTATACAGACAGTATACAATTCTCTCCAGCCAATATGGATAGAAAGGTAGTAGAACTAGCAAAAACACATACAGATCCTGTTCCTCGTATATTGGGAGAATGCCCTCGAAAGAAAAAAGAGAAACTTCTCGCTGTTGCCTATTGTGGCGAACCATATCTCTGCTACCAGTGTGGCCGTATATTCTAGTTTTCTTCGATAGATGCTACTATATAGAATAGTCTATCTTTCTTTTTTTTGTGGATTTGTCTTCTCTACACAACATTGGTTGTTTCCAGCATTTCTCTGCCACCATACCGTTCTATCTCTTTTTCGAGAAAATAGCCGTGTACTGGCATTTCTATGTCTGTAGATGGAATACCATTGTTGTCTGTTGGAAAAATGCTTGCGGGAAAAGGTAGATTACTTTTGAGGTAGATCTGATTTTTTTTTTTTTTTGCGCTCTTGTAAACGCAACGCAACGCAAAGCAACACCACCACACCACACCACACCACACCACACCATATACACCACACTACACCACACCACACCATATACACCACACCACACCACACCATACACACCACACCACACCATATACACCACACCACACCATACACACCACACCACACCACACTACACCACACCACACCATATACACCACACCACACCACACTACACCACACTACACCACACCACACCATATACACCACACCACACCATATACACCACACTACACCACACCACACCATATACACCACACCACACTACACCACACCACACCATATACACCACACCACACCACACCACACCACACTACACCACACTACACCACACCATATACACCACACCACACCATATACACCACACTACACCACACCACACCATACACACCACACCACACCACACCACACTACACCACACCACACCATATACACCACACCACACCACACCACACCATACACACCACACTACACCACACCACACTACACCACACCACACCATATACACCACACCACACCATATACACCACACCACACCATATACACCACACCACACCATACACACTACACCACACCACACCATATACACCACACTACACTACACCATATACACCACACTACACCACACCACACCATATACACCACACCACACCATATACACCACACCACACCATACACACTACACCACACCACACCATATACACCACACCACACCACACCACACCATACACACCACACTACACCACACCACACTACACCACACCACACCATATACACCACACCACACCATACACACTACACCACACCACACCATATACACCACACTACACTACACCACACCATACACACCACACTACACCATATACACCACACTACACCACACCACACCATATACACCACACCATATACACCACACTACACCACACCACACTACACCACACCACACCATATACACCACACACACCACACCACACCATACACACCACACTACACCACACCACACTACACCACACCACACCATATACACCACACCACACCATACACACTACACCACACCACACCATATACACCACACTACACTACACCACACCATACACACCACACTACACCACACTACACCATATACACCACACTACACCACACCACACCATATACACCACACCATATACACCACACTACACTACACCACACCATACACACCACACTACACCACACCACACCATATACACTACACCATATACACCACACTACACCACACCACACCATATACACCACACTACACCACACCACACTACACCACACCACACCATATACACCACACACACCACACCATACCGCATCACATCACACACACCATATACACCACACACACGCACACACACACACACACACACGGGGACCGTTTCGCTCTCCATACACCTTTTTAAGCCCAAAAAAAGCGATTGCAGGGTGTGGTTTTTTTATGCTTGAGGGCCTTAACACAAGCTAATACGCCCAAAAAAGTTGTATATAGAACCCCCATCTCTTATACTACTCAGCATGACTCTGAATGAAAGGCAGTCATTACAGCATGACTGAATGAAAGGTAGTCACTACAGTATGACTCTGAATGAAAGGCAGTCATTGCAGCATGACTGAATGAAAGGCAGTCATTACAGCATGACTCTGAATGAAAGGCAGTCACTACAGCATGACTGAATGAAAGGCAGTCATTACAGCATGACTGAATGAAAGGCAGTCATTACAGTATGACTGTGAATGAAAGGCAGTCACTACAGCATGACTGAATGAAAGGCAGTCATTACAGCATGACTGTGAATGAAAGGCAGTCACTACAGTATGACTGAATGAAAGGCAGTCACTACAGCATGACTGAATGAAAGGCAGTCATTACAGCATGACTCTGAATGAAAGGCTGTCATTACAGCATGATTCTGAATAAAAGGCAGTCATTACAGCATGACTGTGAATGAAAGGCAGTCATTACAGCATGACTGAATGAAAGGCAGTCATTAAAGTATGACTGTGAATGAAAAGCAGTCATTACAGCATGACTGAATGAAAGGCAGTCATTACAGCATGACTCTGAATGAAAGGCAGTCACTACAGCATGACTCTGAATGAAAGGCAGTCCCTACAGCATGACTGAATGAAAGGCAGTCATTACAGCACGACTGAATGAGCGGCAGTCATTACAGCATGACTGAATGAAAGGCAGTCATTACAGCATGACTCTGAATGAAAGGCAGTCATTACAGCATGACTCTGAAAGAAAGGCTGTCATTACAGCATGATTCTGAATGAAAGGCAGTCATTACAGCATGACTGAATGAATGGCAGTCATTACAGCATGACTCTGAATGAAAGGCAGTCACTACAGCATGACTGAATGAAAGGCAGTCATTACAGCATGACTCTGAATGAAAGGCAGTCATTACAGCATGACTCTGAATGAAAGGCAGTCATTACAGCATGACTGAATGAAAGGTAGTCATTACAGCATGACTCTAAATGAAAGGCAGTCACTACAACATGACTCTGAATGAACGACAGTCACTACAGCATGACTCTGAATGAAAGGCAGTCACTACAGCATGACTGAATGAAAGGCAGTCATTACAGCATGACTGAATGAAAGGCAGTCATTACAGCATGACTGTGAATGAAAGGCAGTCACTACAGTATGACTGTGAATGAAAGGCAGTCATTGCAGCATGACTGAATGAAAGGCTGTCATTACAGCATGATTCTGAATGAAAGGCAGTCACTACAGCATGACTGAATGAAAGGCAGTCACTACAGTATGACTCTGAATGAAAGGCAGTCACTACAGCATGACTGAATGAAAGGCAGTCATTACAGCATGACTCTGAATGAAAGGCAGTCACTACAGTATGATTGAATGAAAGGCAGTCATTAAAGTATGACTTTGAATGAAAAGCAGTCATTACAGCATGACTGAATGAAAGGCAGTCATTACAGCATGACTCTGAATGAAAGGCAGTCACTACAGCATGACTGAATGAAAGGCAGTCATTACAGCATGACTGAATGAAAGGCAGTCATTACAGTATGACTGTGAATGAAAGGCAGTCACTACAGCATGACTGAATGAAAGGCAGTCATTACAGCATGACTGTGAATGAAAGGCAGTCATTACAGTATGACTGAATGAAAGGCAGTCACTACAGCATGACTGAATGAAAGGCAGTCATTACAGCATGACTCTGAATGAAAGGCAGTCCCTACAGCATGACTGAATGAAAGACAGTCATTACAGCATGACTCTAAATGAAAGGCAGTCACTACAGCATGACTCTGAATGAACGACAGTCACTACAGCATGACTCTGAATGAAAGACAGTCATTACAGCATGACTCTAAATGAAAGGCAGTCACTACAGCATGACTCTGAATGAACGACAGTCACTACAGCATGACTCTGAATGAAAGGCAGTCACTACAGCATGACTCTGAATGAAAGGCAGTCCCTACAGCATGACTGAATGAAAGGCAGTCATTACAGCATGACTGAATGAGCGGCAGTCATTACAGCATGACTGAATGAAAGGCAGTCATTACAGCATGACTCTGAATGAAAGGCAGTCATTACAGCATGACTCTGAAAGAAAGGCTGTCATTACAGCATGATTCTGAATGAAAGGCAGTCATTACAGCATGACTGAATGAATGGCAGTCATTACAGCATGACTCTGAATGAAAGGCAGTCACTACAGCATGACTGAATGAAAGGCAGTCATTACAGCATGACTCTGAATGAAAGGCAGTCATTACAGCATGACTCTGAATGAAAGGCAGTCATTACAGCATGACTGAATGAAAGGTAGTCATTACAGCATGACTCTAAATGAAAGGCAGTCACTACAACATGACTCTGAATGAACGACAGTCACTACAGCATGACTCTGAATGAAAGGCAGTCACTACAGCATGACTGAATGAAAGGCAGTCATTACAGCATGACTGAATGAAAGGCAGTCATTACAGCATGACTGTGAATGAAAGGCAGTCACTACAGTATGACTGTGAATGAAAGGCAGTCATTGCAGCATGACTGAATGAAAGGCTGTCATTACAGCATGATTCTGAATGAAAGGCAGTCACTACAGCATGACTGAATGAAAGGCAGTCATTACAGCATGACTGAATGAAAGGCAGTCATTACAGCATGACTGTGAATGAAAGGCAGTCACTACAGTATGACTGTGAATGAAAGGCAGTCATTACAGCATGACTGAATGAAAGGCAGTCATTACAGTATGACTGTGAATGAAAGGCAGTCATTACAGCATGACTGAATGAAAGGCAGTCACTACAGTATGACTCTGAATGAAAGGCAGTCACTACAGCATGACTGAATGAAAGGCAGTCATTACAGCATGACTCTGAATGAAAGGCAGTCACTACAGTATGACTCCGAATGAAAGACAGTCATTACAGCATGACTGTGAATGAAAGGCAGTCATTACAGCATGACTGAATGAAAGGCAGTCATTAAAGTATGACTGTGAATGAAAAGCAGTCATTACAGCATGACTGAATGAAAGGCAGTCATTACAGCATGACTGAATGAAAGGGAGTCATTACGGCATGACCGAAAGAAAGGCAGTCACTACAGCATGACTCTGAATGAAAGGCAGTCATTACAGCATGACTCTAAATGAAAGGCAGTCACTACAGCATGACTGAATGAAAGGCAGTCCCTACAGCATGACTGAATGAAAGACAGTCATTACAGCATGACTCTAAATGAAAGGCAGTCACTACAACATGACTCTGAATGAACGACAGTCACTACAGCATGACTCTGAATGAAAGGCAGTCATTACAGCATGACTCTAAATGAAAGGCAGTCACTACAACATGACTCTGAATGAACGACAGTCACTACAGCATGACTCTGAATGAAAGGCAGTCATTACAGCATGACTCTAAATGAAAGGCAGTCCCTACAGCATGACTGAATGAAAGGCAGTAATTACGGCATGACTGAATGAAGGGCAGTCATTACAGCATGACTGAATGAAAGGCAGTCATTACAGCATGACTCTGAATGAAAGGCAGTCATTAACGCATGACTCTGAAAGAAAGGCAGTCCCTACAGCATGACTGAATGAAAGGCAGTCATTACAGCATGACTGAATGAATGGCAGTCATTACAGCATGACTCTGAATGAAAGGCAGTCACTACAGCATGACTGAATGAAAGGCAGTCATTACAGCATGACTCTGAATGAAAGGCAGTCATTACAGCATGACTCTGAATGAAAGGCAGTCATTACAGCATGACTGAATGAAAGGCAGTCACTACAGTATGACTCTGAATGAAAGGCAGTCATTACAGCATGACTGAATGAATGGCAGTCATTACAGCATGACTCTGAATGAAAGGCAGTCACTACAGCATGACTGAATGAAAGGCAGTCATTAAAGCATGACTGAATGAAAGGCAGTCATTACAGCATGACTGTGAATGAAAGGCAGTCACTACAGTATGACTGTGAATGAAAGGCAGTCATTACAGCATGACTGAATGAAAGGCAGTCATTACAGTATGACTGTGAATGAAAGGCAGTCATTACAGCATGACTGAATGAAAGGCAGTCAATACAGTATAACTCTGAATGAAAGGCAGTCACTACAGCATGACTGAATGAAAGGCAGTCATTACAGCATGACTCTGAATGAAAGGCAGTCACTACAGTATGACTCCGAATGAAAGGCAGTCATTACAGCATGACTGTGAATGAAAGGCAGTCATTACAGCATGACTGAATGAAAGGCAGTCATTAAAGTATGACTGTGAATGAAAAGCAGTCATTACAGCATGACTGAATGAAAGGCAGTCATTACAGCATGACTCTGAATGAAAGGCAGTCACTACAGCATGACTGAATGAAAGGCAGTCATTACAGCATGACTGAATGAAAGGCAGTCATTACAGTATGACTGTGAATGAAAGGCAGTCACTACAGCATGACTGAATGAAAGGCAGTCATTACAGCATGACTGTGAATGAAAGGCAGTCATTGCAGCATGACTGAATGAAAGGCTGTCATTACAGCATGATTCTGAATGAAAGGCAGTCACTACAGCATGACTGAATGAAAGGCAGTCATTACAGCATGACTGAATGAAAGGCAGTCATTACAGCATGACTGTGAATGAAAGGCAGTCACTACAGTATGACTGTGAATGAAAGGCAGTCATTACAGCATGACTGAATGAAAGGCAGTCATTACAGTATGACTGTGAATGAAAGGCAGTCATTACAGCATGACTGAATGAAAGGCAGTCACTACAGTATGACTCTGAATGAAAGGCAGTCACTACAGCATGACTGAATGAAAGGCAGTCATTACAGCATGACTCTGAATGAAAGGCAGTCACTACAGTATGACTGAATGAAAGGCAGTCATTAATGTATGACTGTGAATGAAAAGCAGTCATTACAGCATGACTGAATGAAAGGCAGTCATTACAGCATGACTCTGAATGAAAGGCAGTCACTACAGCATGACTGAATGAAAGGCAGTCATTACAGCATGACTGAATGAAAGGCAGTCATTACAGTATGACTGTGAATGAAAGGCAGTCACTACAGCATGACTGAATGAAAGGCAGTCACTACAGCATGACTGTGAATGAAAGGCAGTCACTACAGTATGACTGAATGAAAGGCAGTCACTACAGCATGACTGAATGAAAGGCAGTCATTACAGCATGACTCTGAATGAAAGGCAGTCCCTACAGCATGACTGAATGAAAGACAGTCATTACAGCATGACTCTAAATGAAAGGCAGTCACTACAGCATGACTCTGAATGAACGACAGTCACTACAGCATGACTCTGAATGAAAGACAGTCATTACAGCATGACTCTAAATGAAAGGCAGTCACTACAGCATGACTCTGAATTAACGACAGTCACTACAGCATGACTCTGAATGAAAGGCAGTCACTACAGCATGACTCTGAATGAAAGGCAGTCCCTACAGCATGACTGAATGAAAGGCAGTCATTACAGCATGACTGAATGAGCGGCAGTCATTACAGCATGACTGAATGAAAGGCAGTCATTACAGCATGACTCTGAATGAAAGGCAGTCATTACAGCATGACTCTGAAAGAAAGGCTGTCATTACAGCATGATTGTGAATGAAAGGCAGTCATTACAGCATGACTGAATGAATGGCAGTCATTACAGCATGACTCTGAATGAAAGGCAGTCACTACAGCATGACTGAATGAAAGGCAGTCATTACAGCATGACTCTGAATGAAAGGCAGTCATTACAGCATGACTCTGAATGAAAGGCAGTCATTACAGCATGACTGAATGAAAGGTAGTCATTACAGCATGACTCTAAATGAAAGGCAGTCACTACAACATGACTCTGAATGAACGACAGTCACTACAGCATGACTCTGAATGAAAGGCAGTCACTACAGCATGACTGAATGAAAGGCAGTCATTACAGCATGACTGAATGAAAGGCAGTCATTACAGCATGACTGTGAATGAAAGGCAGTCACTACAGTATGACTGTGAATGAAAGGCAGTCATTGCAGCATGACTGAATGAAAGGCTGTCATTACAGCATGATTCTGAATGAAAGGCAGTCACTACAGCATGACTGAATGAAAGGCAGTCATTACAGCATGACTGAATGAAAGGCAGTCATTACAGCATGACTGTGAATGAAAGGCAGTCACTACAGTATGACTGTGAATGAAAGGCAGTCATTACAGCATGACTGAATGAAAGGCAGTCATTACAGTATGACTGTGAATGAAAGGCAGTCATTACAGCATGACTGAATGAAAGGCAGTCACTACAGTATGACTCTGAATGAAAGGCAGTCACTACAGCATGACTGAATGAAAGGCAGTCATTACAGCATGACTCTGAATGAAAGGCAGTCACTACAGTATGACTCCGAATGAAAGACAGTCATTACAGCATGACTGTGAATGAAAGGCAGTCATTACAGCATGACTGAATGAAAGGCAGTCATTAAAGTATGACTGTGAATGAAAAGCAGTCATTACAGCATGACTGAATGAAAGGCAGTCATTACAGCATGACTCTGAATGAAAGGCAGTCACTACAGCATGACTGAATGAAAGGCAGTCATTACAGCATGACTGTGAATGAAAGGCAGTCACTACAGTATGACTGAATGAAAGGCAGTCACTACAGCATGACTGAATGAAAGGCAGTCATTACAGCATGACTCTGAATGAAAGGCAGTCACTACAGCATGACTCTGAATGAAAGGCAGTCATTACAGCATGACTGAATGAAAGGCAGTCATTACAGCATGACTGTGAATGAAAGGCAGTCACTACAGTATGACTGTGAATGAAAGGAAGTCATTGCAGCATGACTGAATGAAAGGCTGTCATTACAGCATGATTCTGAATGAAAGGCAGTCACTACAGCATGACTGAATGAAAGGCAGTCATTACAGCATGACTGAATGAAAGGCAGTCATTACAGCATGACTGTGAATGAAAGGCAGTCACTACAGTATGACTGTGAATGAAAGGCAGTCATTACAGCATGACTGAATGAAAGGCAGTCATTACAGTATGACTGTGAATGAAAGGCAGTCATTACAGCATGACTGAATGAAAGGCAGTCACTACAGTATGACTCTGAATGAAAGGCAGTCACTACAGCATGACTGAATGAAAGGCAGTCAGTACAGCAGGACTCTGAATGAAAGGCAGTCACTACAGTATGACTCCGAATGAAAGACAGTCATTACAGCATGACTGTGAATGAAAGGCAGTCATTACAGCATGACTGAATGAAAGGCAGTCATTAAAGTATGACTGTGAATGAAAAGCAGTCATTACAGCATGACTGAATGAAAGGCAGTCATTACAGCATGACTCTGAATGAAAGGCAGTCACTACAGCATGACTGAATGAAAGGCAGTCATTACAGCATGACTGAATGAAAGGCAGTCATTACAGTATGACTGTGAATGAAAGGCAGTCACTACAGCATGACTGAATGAAAGGCAGTCATTACAGCATGACTGTGAATGAAAGGCAGTCACTACAGTATGACTGAATGAAAGGCAGTCACTACAGCATGACTGAATGAAAGGCAGTCATTACAGCATGACTCTGAATGAAAGGCAGTCACTACAGCATGACTGAATGAAAGGCAGTCATTACAGTATGACTCTGAATGAAAGGCAGTCATTACAGCATGACTGTGAATGAAAGGCAGTCACTACAGTATGACTGAATGAAAGGCAGTCATTACAGCATGACTGAATGAAAGGCAGTCATTACAGTATGACTCTGAATGAAAGGCAGTCATTACAGCATGACTGAATGAAAGGCAGTCACTACAGCATGACTGAATGAAAGGCAGTCATTACAGCATGACTGAATGAAAGGCAGTCATTACAGTATGACTGTGAATGAAAGGCAGTCATTACAGCATGACTGTGAATGAAAGGCAGTCATTACAGCATGAATGACTGAATGAAATGCAGTCACTACAGTATGACTCTGAATGAAAGGCAGTCACTACAGCATGACTGAATGAACAGCAGTCATTACAGCATGACTGAATGAAAGGCAGTCATTACAGCATGACTGAATGAACAGCAGTCATTACAGCATGACTGAATGAAAGGCAGTCATTACAGCATGACTGAATAAAAGGCAGTCATTACAGCATGACTGAATGAAAGGCAGTCACTACAGTATGACTGAATGAACAGCAGTCATTACTTTTTGTGTAGTTTTCTCAAGGTTGTGATGGACTGTGCCAAATGCTGTCAGTGGTTGTTTTGGGGTTTGTTCTTTTTTTCCTTCTTATACTGAACAAAAGTAATACAATCCCATGAAGGAAGAAGTCCAAAACACAGACTGGTGACTGACATCTTGACCTGTAAGCTCTGTCTTATCTCAGTGATGTGACAGCCCTTCACTGACATCTTGACCTGTAAGCTCTGTCTTATCTCAGTGATGTGACAGCCCTTCACTGACATCTTGAACTGTAAGCTCTGTCTTATCTCAGTGATGTGACAGCCCTTCACTGACATCTTGACCTGTAAGCTCAGTCTTATCTCAGTGATGTGACAGCCCTTCACTGACATCTTGACCTGTAAGCTCTGTCTTATCTCAGTGATGTGACAGCCCTTCACTGACATCTTGACCTGTAAGCTCAGTCTTATCTCAGTGATGTGACAGCCCTTCACTGACATCTTGACCTGTAAGCTCTGTCTTATCTCAGTGATGTGACAGCCCTTCACTGACATCTTGACCTGTAAGCTCTGTCTCATCTCAGTGATGCGACAGCCCTTCACTGACATCTTGACCTGTAAGCTCGGTCTCATCTCAGTGATGCGACAGCCCTTCACTGACATCTTGACCTGTAAGCTCGGTCTTATCTCAGTGATGTGACAGCCCTTCACTGACATCTTGACCTGTAAGCTCGGTCTTATCTCAGTGATGTGACAGCCCTTCAATGAAGAGCATACTCAGCAGCAGCAGCAGTCAAGGGGTTAAAATAACAAAAAGAGACTAACACCCATGTCTCACTATATACACATAAAGCTTAAATCAAATTCAAAATATCTAAAATGATGTAAAAAGATCACTTCACCCGCATGTACTTCAGTCTGTGTAAAAGCTAAATCAATTTGAAAAAAATGATTTCTTTCAGGAAATGAAAAATATTGTCCTGGGGAACTTCCTGGAACAGGATTTTCATGGAGCTAGCTATAAAAGGTTCGTGCCTGTTATTATGCAGATCCCCACAGTCAGTCAGAAGATATTTCAAGAAAATTCCTTCCAATAACCCATGTTAGAGAAAGGAAGATAGACATTTGGGAAATATCCATTATTTATTTAACCCTTTCGATGGTTCAGACGCCAATCGGCGACTTCCTAGTTGAATGCTTCAGACGCCAATTGGCGAATTGTATGCTCAACAACTCAGGTGCCGACCAGTGACTTGTACAATAGAGTTACCAACCTCGCTTGTTCTTTTTTTTGTGAAACCACACAAGTTTTAGAGTTATGCATGTGTGTGAATGACTGGTGCGAAAGCGCTTTGATTTGTCTCTGCACAAGATCCAGTGCTATATAAATACCATTATCATTACTATTATTATAAGTTCGAAATGTTCACTACATGTTTCCAGAACGTCTATTCTACGTTTGAGTTGCAAGCTGACGCACATTGTCGAATATTTCCGAATTTATTTAGCAGATTTCTCCAGTCGAAGCATGGCCAGCACTTCATGAAACAAATGAAAGGGTGTTTACAACACCATGGTGGCATTGCAAATGATTTTAGACGATAATTCGCATGCTGGAGTGCCGATTGCTGACAACGACAGTGGAGAAGAATTCACCAGACTGGTCGAGAATGACTGACAAGTGACACAAAGACATTTAATAATGTACAAAGACATTTGTGAAAGGAGCCATGAAACCTTCCAGTTTTGCAACATACAGTGTGTGTGGTGTTCGTGTTTCCAAATATGATGTTGGGTGAGTGACGAGCCTATGGATGCACAATTAATTTCCAAATGGATGAATAAAGATTATTGTATTGTATTGATGAAAGGGGTATGAATACAGAAAACATAAAAAGTCAAATGAGCAAATCTGTTACTACTATGCACCAAGTTTTACTGAGTATTGATGTGTTCATGCTTCTCTCTCCATCTCTCAGTATCTATCAGAGGCCTGACAATTAAAACATTTTTGCCTTGCCTTTGCCTCTCAGTATCTATCAGTCTCTTTCTTTCTCCAACCTATCTTTTGTTCTTTCCTCTTTTACTTTTGCTTTCTCTCCCCCACTCCACTTAATTATTTATACATGGCTTTGTATTGTACATAAATGCTCATGAATACAAGTATGTTCTGTGTATGCTTATGCAGTTTCATACATTTTGCAGTCACAAATAATTTCTTTCATTTAAAAAAAATTCTCATCTTTCTTTCAGTTTTTGCCCAGAGGGACCAATGTAAAAAAAAAAAAAAAAAAATTAAAAAAAAAAAAAAAAAATTTAAGCAACAAAAAAAAAAAGCACATTGTGCATATTCATTTGACCTCTTAAAATAAAACTTTATTTCATAAATTATATACATATTATATATCTATATGTGTGTATATGTGTGTGTGTCTGAGTCTCTGTGTGTGTGTGTGTGTGTGTGTGTGTTGAAAAAAAAAAAAAAAGAGTGCTGACCTCTTCATACTCCACCCAGCTGATTTCCCGCTGCTGTGGTGTCAACCTAATATGGTGCCTCCCCTCCGTGAAAAGGTCCTCCTTCATCAGCAACACCAGTAGTTCCAGTCTGCAGTGGGGGGACAAATCCAATACAAACATACAGATTATTTATCGCAATTGATCACTCACCTGTTAAAAAGAAAAAAGTTAGCATCAGCAATCAGTTATATAAACATCAACACAAACAATCCGTTGTTCTTTTCTTGTTCTTTTTTCTTTCTTTTTCTAACTCTTTCGCTGCCAAGTTCTGTGTGAAAAACACTACCCAACGCCAAATACTTTAAGGGTCAATGTTCCCAGTCACACAATTTGATTCATTTCAAAACAACACAGTGGACTTGTTCACTTCAAACTCAGTCATGGGGAAAGGTTAGCCAATTTCCTACTGCACTGGAAAGCTGACTGCACCTGTCCAGCTCTGTTATGCTGTGGAAAACAACCCTTTTAACATGAACTTTTGATGCTGACTTCTTCTTCTTCTTCTTCTGCGTTCGTGGGCTGCAACTCCCACGTTAACTCATATGCATATGAGTGGGCTTTTACGTGTATGACCGTTTTTACCCCACCATGTAGGCAGCCATACTCCGTTTTCGGGGGTGTGCATGCTGGGTATGTTCTTGTTTCCATAACCCACCGAACGCTGACATGGATTACAGGATCTTTAACGTGCGTATTTGATCTTCTGCTTGCGTATACACACGAAGGGGGTTCAGGCACTAGCAGGTCTGCACATATGTTGACCTGGGAGATCGTAAAAACTAAACTCACTATTAGTGAGGAAATGTTTAGTTGTCTTAAGTTGCCAAAAGCAGTTTAAGAGTTAAAGTTAACATTTTTCTTCTTTTGTGCATGGGCTGCTACTCCCAGGTTCACTCATATGTACTCGAGTGAGTTTTTAAATGTATGACTGTTTTTACCTCCCGCCATATAGGCAGCCATACTCCATTTTCAGGGATAAAGTGAATACTATGAATCACCTGGTGATGGAGCCGACAAACACCCTGTGACCAGAGTCGGCCTTCCTGACGACAGGGAAGCCGCCATGAGCAGTGTGAAGCAGGAGCTGAGCCAGGTGAGGCACGCTCTCTATCTCCCTGACCGTGTCCACCGGGGACGTCATCACCTCCTTCACTGTGTGCAGCTCCAGCTTTACGCTGACAACACAGCAATGATTTATCATAATATCACTGTTGACACTGACAACACAGCAATGATTTATCATAATATCACTGTTGACACTGACAACACAGCAATGATTTATCATAATATCACTGTTGACGCTGACAACACAGCAATGATTTATCATTATATCACTGTTGACACTGACATCACAGCAATGATTTATCATAATATCACTGTTGACACTGACATCACAGCAATGATTTACCATGTCACAGTTGACACTGACAACACAGCAATGATTTATCATAATGTCACTGTTGACGCTGACATCACGGCAATTATTTACCATGTCACTGCTGACACTGACATCACAGCAATGATTTACCATGTCACTGTTGACACTGACATCACGGCAATGATTTATCATAATATAACTGTGTGCAGCTCCAGCTTTACACTGACACCACAGCAATGATTTATCATAATATCACTGTTGACACTGACAACACAGCAATGATTTATAATATCAATGTTGACGCTGACAACACAGCAATGATTTATCATTATATCACTGTTGACGCTGACATCGTGGCAATAGTTTACCAAGTCACTGTTGACACTGACATCACGGCAATGATTTATCATAATATCACTGTGTGAAGCTCCAACTTGACACTGACAACACAGCAATGGTTTATCATAATATCACTGTTGACACGGACATCACAGCAATGATTTATCATAACATCACTGTGTGAAGCTCCAGCTTGACACTGACAACATAGCAATGATTTATCATAACATCACTGTGTGAAGCTCCAGCTTGACACTGACAACATAGCAATGATTTATCATAATATCACTGTTGATGCTGACATCACAGCAATGATCTACCCTGTCACGGCAATGATTTACAATGTCACTGTTGACACTGACATCACAGCAATGATTTATCATAACATGACACAGAGCAGTGCCCCAGCTGAACAGGCAGCCAAGCAACAGAACATCTGCTGCAGTCCTGCCCGCTCCACCAAGCGCTCCGAGAGAAAACCTGGCCTGACCCAATCCCAGCAGCCCGGAAGCTCTATGGAGGACTGGAGGACCTGCAACGTACTGCCGCCTTTGTTGAGGAGACAAGGGAATCCATCTGATAAATGACGAATGAGACGACGACGATGACTGTGTGAAGCTCCAACTTGACGAAAACAACACAGCAATGATTTATCATAATATCACTGTTGACGCTGACATCACGGCAATGATTTACCATGTCACTGTTGACACTGACATCACAGCAATGATTTACCATGTCACTGTTAACACTGACATCACAGCAATGATTTATCATAACATCACTGTGAGAAGCTCCAACTTGACACTGACAACACAGCAATAATTTATCATAATACCACTGTTGACACTGACATCACGGCAATGATTTATCATAGCATCACTGTGAGAAGCTCCAACTTGACGCTAACACAGCAATGATTTATCATAATTTCACTGCTGACACTGACATCATGGCAATGATTTACCATGTCACGGCAATGATTTACCATGTCACTGCTGACACTGACATCACAGCAATGATTTATCGAAACAATAATAATGATACCAGTACAACTTTTGACAACAAGAATAAATAACTAAAAATGTAATTATACAGCATCCAACAAACGCAGTGCAGCACCGACATACAGACAGACAGAAAAACACTTTTTGTCCAACAAACGCAGTGCAGCACAGACATACAGACAGACAGAAAAACACTTTTTGTCCAACAAACGCAGTGCAGCACAGACATACAGACAGACAGAAAAACACTTTTTGTCCAACAAACGCAGTGCAGCACAGACATACAGACAGAAAAACACTTTTTGTCCAACAAACGCAGTGCAGCACCGACATACAGACAGACAGAAAAACACTTTTTGTCCAACAAACGCAGTGCAGCACCGACATACAGACAGAAAAACACTTTTTGTCCAACAAACACAGTGCAGCACCGACATACAGACAGGCAGAAAAACACTTTTTGTCCAACAAACGCAGTGCAGCACCGACATACAGACAGAAAAACACTTTTTGTCCAACAAACACAGTGCAGCACCGACATACAGACAGACAGAAAAACACTTTTTGTCCAACAAACACAGTGCAGCACCGACATACAGACAGGCAGAAAAACACTTTTTGTCCAACAAACGTAGTGCAGCACAGACATACAGACAGACAGAAAAACACTTTTTGTCCAACAAACACAGTGCAGCACAGACATACAGACAGACAGAAAAACACTTTTTGTCCAACAAACGCAGTGCAGCACAGACATACAGACAGACAGAAAAACACTTTTTGTCCAACAAACACAGTGCAGCACAGACATACAGACAGACAGAAAAACACTTTTTGTCCAACAAACGCAGTGCAGCACCGACATACAGACAGAAAAACACTTTTTGTCCAACAAACGCAGTGCAGCACAGACATACAGAAAAACACTTTTTGTCCAACAAACGTAGTTCAACACAGACATACAGACAGACAGAAAAACACTTTTTGTCCAACAAACGCAGTGCAGCACAAACAGACAAACACATACTTTTTGCTCATGACGGTGAAAACAAATACCCATGATGGAGGACACACACACTCATGATGGTGAAGAAAACGGGCGCCATAGCCGAATGGTTAAAGCGTTGGACTTTCGATCTGAGGGTCCCGGGTTTGAATCACGGTGACGGCGCCTGGTGGGTGAAGGGTGGAGATTTTTACGATCTCCCAGGTCAACATATGTGCAGACCTGCTAGTGCCTGAACCCCCTTCGTGTGTATACGCAAGCATAAGATCAAATACGCACGTTAAAGATCCTGTAATCCATGTCAGCGTTCGGTGGGTTATGGAAACAAGAACATACCCAGCATGCACACCCCCGAAAGCGGAGTATGGCTGCCTATATGGCGGGGTAAAAACGGTCATACACGTAAAAAGCCCACTCGCGTATATACGAGTGAACATGGGAATTGAAGCCCACGAACGCAGAAGAAGAAGAAGAAGATGAAGAAAACAGACATAGCTAACAAATGCACTGCACTGCAGCATAGACACACACAGAGGCAGGCAGACAGCCACACACTTTTTGCCCAAGATGGTGACCCTGGGCTCGGGCTCCAGGAAGGGGATGCACTTCATCTCCAGGTGTGCGTGGAAGATGGGGTGGGTGAAGAAGTCACCCACCCACTTGGACACCATCACTGACACCATCACCGGCAGCAGCACCTGCACGTCATTGGTCAGCTCCATCTGCCCACAAGCCAATTAGAGACAGATGTTATATATCACTGTTGCTTTTTTTTTCTTCTCATATATCACTGTTGCTTTACCCTTGGACTCCCAGAACTGTTTATAATTTGTGCATTTAATCACAAGAATTAAAACAAAAGCTAAAAATTATGTAAGACTGAATGTTTTATTGAGGAAAATGAATGGAGACTATAATTATATGTTCAATGTTGAAAGGATGAGATTACTCACAATCACTGGAAGATAACCAAGACATACATAGATGAAATTGTCTGAAAGGAAAACATTAATAATTCAAATTTCTGTATATAGTAGGTGGAAATGGTACTGAACAATTTTAAATGTATTGGACATAAACAATAACCAACCATGTTGTTATACACATAAACACTAACCCCCCACCACTACCGCACCCTCCCCCAAAACAAGAACTGACCATGATGACCGTCACTGTCAGGGTGAGACGCGTGACTCCGCCCATAAAGGAGGCTGCACCAATCAGAGCGAAGGCGCCGGGGTCCATCCACTTCCAGTAAGAGTCCTCCTCCAGATGAATACCGAACAGCGACACCATTCCCAGACCAACGATGCGCCCGTACAGGCTGCCAATCAAACTGTGAACACACCCACACACTGTTTCAGACACCTTGCCCAGACCAATGATACGCCCGTACAGACTGCCAATCAAACTGTGCACACACCCACACACTGTTTCAGACACCACGCCCAGACCAATAATGCACCCATACAGGCTGCCAATCAAACTGTGAACACACCCACACACACACTGGTTCAGATACATACACCATGCCCAGACATATGATGGGCCCGTAGAGGCTACCAATCAAACTGTGCACACACCCACACACTGTTTCAGACACTATGCCCAGACCAATGATGTACTCATAACATGCTGCCAATCAAACTGCACGCACCCACACACACACTGTTTCAGACACCATGGCCAGACCAATGATGCACTCATAACAGGCATACATACACAAGCACACATAAACATTCTAAAGCACACACACTCGCCCAAACATTCTCACGCACACAAACACACACATACACACACACAACCTTCCCTCTCCCTCCACTTTTACCTTCTTTGCCCTGCGTAATATCACCCTGGGTGGAAAGACATAAAACTGAATACTACTATAACACACACACACAAACACCCTTCCATCTCCCTCCTCTCTTACCCTTTTTTTCCACCTTGGGTGTAAAGACTTATAAAATTGAATACTACTACTACTACCACAACTACTACACACACATACACATACACACAAACCCCGACTCACAGCATGGGCACCAGAATACCACTGGCCACAGATGTTCCACAGGCCCAGCAGACAAACAGGAAGTAGAAGACCAGGCCCACCACCAGGGAAGGGTAGCCAAACATCTGGTGGGTGTTGCGCGTGAACAGCTGTTTGACCGCGTGCTCCGTCGTGCCAAACAGGAGGGTGGCCACTGCAACACGGGCTTCCGTTTCAGTTTCAGTTGCTGAAGGAGGAATCACTGCATTTGGACAAATCCATACATGCTACACCACATCTTCTAGTGCTAGGCAGATGCCTGACCAGCAGTGTAACTCAAAACGCTTGGTCAGACCATGAGTGCATGTGTATGTATATTTGTGTACCTATCAGATTTCTTCTACAGAATTTTGCCAGAGGACTTCTTCTTCTTCTTCTTCTGCGTTCGTGGGCTGCAACTCCCACGTTCACTCATATGCATACGAGTGGGCTGTTACATGTATGACCGTTTTTTCCCCCGCCATGTAGGCAGCCATATTCCGTTTTCGGGGGTGCCAGAGGACAATACTCTTGTTGTCATGGGTTCTTTTTCAGTGCGCCAAGTGAGTGCTGCACACAGTATTTCAGTTTATCGTCTCATCCGAATGCTAAGATACTCATATTTGATTTCCATTCAAACTTGGGAGAAAGGGCGAGACCGGGATTTGAACCCAGAACCTCACGGACTGGCAGATAAGCATCTTAACCATTCTGTCACCTTTCCCCCTGAAACTGAAAGGGACTTCCAGTACAGACACTTGCCACTGTATGGAGCGGTGGCAAGGTGGTAACGCATCCGTCTAGGATCAAGAGCATCTGGGGTGCACAGGATTAAATTCCATGCTTGCAACTCCACTAGATCTTGAGTGCCAGTATAGACAAGCAAGCCATTCAGATGAGATGACAACTGATGTCCCTTGTGCAGTATACACATAAAAGAACCCACGGCAACAAAAGAGTTGTCCCAGGCAAAATGCTGTAGAAAAATCCACATATTATAGGAAAACAAATACACTTGCTGATGGAAAAGAAAAAAAAGTGGTGTTGCACTGCTGCAACACAGTCTCACCAGGGACAGCAATCCAAATTTCACAGGGAGACAGAGACATCTGTTGTGAAAAAAAGTAATACAGCACAATACACTGTCCTCTCCTTTGTCATACAGTTATTGCAATGAATAAAATGATAAATACATAATAAATAAATATATAAATATTCCTTGAACTCTCATACAAAAATGGCTGCAACATCCCGGAAGATACAATTCACCACAACAAAGTACTGTCCAGAACACCAAATCTGATCAATACAACAAACATTTCCAAGCAAATCTGCCTTTCTGAAGCAAACAGACAAGGACAACAGTAAAATTATAAATGTATTTATGCAGCACTGAATCTTGAGTGGAATGAAATCAAAGCTCTTTCAAACCGGACATTTACACGCATATGCAAATCTGAATCTGGATGATGAAAGACAAAAGACAAGACTAATAAATACACTTTAGACAGAAAACTAGAAAAAAAACAACTAAACACAGAAAGAGGAAGGGAAGGGAAGAAGTATCTTAGGTTAAAGGGTTTAAGGTCCCATTGCCTTTTATGAGTCACCGGGGCAATGAATCCATGTCCAATGTGTCTAGAGCTCAGCATTGGAAAGCAGGGGCCCAATCCTCTTCTTCCGCCATTTTAAACTTTCCTTACAGAAATCAGGTACCCATTCACACCTGGGTGGAGTGAGGAAAATCATACTAAAGTGCCTTCCTCAAGGACAAAATACCATGCCGAAACAAAGCCCCGAACTCTGATCACTGGATCAGAAGTCCAATGCCTAACTGATTCTGCCACAGTGTCTCCAAGAGGACTTTACAACAGGTACATAGTCGCTAGGTCTCCTCTGGTGTGTGGCCTCCTGACAACCTAACATCGATGGTTCCCTATGGACTGCCGGCACTGGGACTGCGACAGACGAACCCAGGTGTGACTGTATATTGGGGCTCGGAATTAACGGCGAGGGAGTAATGCCACTGAAACAGTGTAGATAATGGGGCAGCAAAAAATAAATAAATAAATAAATAGATAAACAGAAAGTAGTTGCTGAAGGCACTGTGGCTGGCTGGCTGACTCACGCTCGTTGTAGGTGCTGTTGGTGAACCATGTGGTGTTGTGTTGCCACACGGTGCCAACAGTACACGTGTAGTCCTTCGTCAGGTCATAACTGACCTGGTACGCATTGGTGGAGTCATTCAGACAGTTCTTGCTGCCAACAAAATGTCTTGCATTGTAATACATGATGACTGATGTGTGTGTGTGGTGGTGATCAGGGAAGTGTGTGCTTGTTATTCATTCGTTTGTTTTCATTTCACTTTGTTATTTGTTGACAATTTGAAAGAGCCAAAAGAAAAAGTTCATGTTTGAAGCAGACACCGGAGTCTGCACTAGTGGGTCACGGTTAAGTATGTGTAATTAAATAAAGTTTTTTGGACTGTATCGTATTGTGTTGTATTGTATTGTATTATACTGTATTGAATGGTATGGTATGGTGTGGTATGGAATGCCTGGTATGGTATGGAATGGTATGGTATGGTATGGTATGATCTGGTCTGCACAGTATGATATGGTATGGTATGGTGTGGTGTGGTGTGGTGTGGTGTGGTGTGGTATGGTATGGTATGATATGGTATGGTATGGTGTGGTGTGGTGTGGTGTGGTGTGGTGTGGTATGGTATGGTATGGTATATTGTGTTGTGTTGCAATGTGGAGTGATGGCCTAGAGGTAATGCGTCCGCCTAGGAAGCGAGAGAATCTGAGTGCACTGGTTCGAATCATAGCTCAGACACTGATATTTTCTCCCCCTCCACTAGACCTTGAGTGGTGGTCTGGACGCTAGTCATTCGGATGAGATGATAAACCGAGGTCCCATGTGCAGCATGCACTTAGCGCACGTAAAAGAACCCACAGCAACAAAAGGGTTGTTCCTGGCAACAAAAGGGTCGTTCCTGGCAAAATTCTGTAGAAAAATCCGCTTCAATAGGAAAAACAAATAAACAACTGCACGCAGGAAAAAATACAAAAAAAATAAAAAGGGTGGTACTGTAGTGTAGCGACGCGCTCTCCCTGGGGAGAGCAGCCCGAATTTCACACAGAGAAATCTGTTGTGATAAAAAGAAATGCAAATACAAATGTATTACATTTCGTTACAACAGAATTAGCGCAGCTCTTCCCAGGGGGAAAGTGCATCACCACAGTGCAACACCACCCTTCTGTTTTCTGTCAGCACATTATTTGTTTTATGTCATTATGATACTGCTTTACCCTGCACACCCACACACACTCTCACATGCAAACACACACACACACACACACACACACACACACACACACACACTCACTTGCGTCTTATAAACCTTAATGTTTCATGACAAATAAAATTTATTCTATCCTAAATTTCATTTTATCCTAAATTTCATTTATATTAATCACATGTATACACACATGCATGTACACACACACACACACACACACACACACACACACACACTAAATCACAAACCCAATTTGCTTACCTAATACTTGTTGCACCACTTTCCAAACAGGTGTATTCAGAACAGGAAAATGCTGCAGGTAAGAACAAACTGAGAGTGGAGACGATAACCTGAAAATTCAAACCAGTAAGTTAACATCATATTTAAAAGCAGAATTTAACAAAAAATACAGTGAATGCTGAGCAAAACAGAAAGAATGCAGTATTTGGCTTAACAGCATATGTCAACACAACATAGCATGCGTGTGTTCTATTACATATGCTGTACATCAACAGTGCACCAAGGAGTAGAAGAAAAGGGAAAATATAAAAACAGACAACAGAGATGAAATAACTTTTTTTGTAAATGGACAGACAGGCAGAGAAATAATGGTCACAAAAAGAGACAGACAGACCCTAATAGGAAGGGACAGACAGACACAGACAGAACTGTGAATGCAGACAAAAAGAGACAAGACATACAACAAAAGACAGACAGACAGACCCCAACAAAAGAGAACAGACAACAGGAGACAGACAGACAGACTACATGAGACAGACAACAGAAGACAGACAACTGAAGACAGATATCAACAGAAGACAAACATCAACAGACTGGGACAAACAGACAACAGAAGGCAAACAACAGAAAACAGACAACAGAAGGCAGACAGAAACAGACTTGAACAGACAACAGAAGACAGACATCAACAGACTGGGACAAAGGAACAGACAACAGAGGACAGACATCAACAGACTGGGACAAAGAAACAGACAACAGAGGACAGACATCAACAGACTGGGACAGACAGACAACAGAAGACAGACATCAACAGACTGGGACAAAGAAACAGACAACAGAGGACAGACACCAACAGACTGGGACAGACAGACAACAGAAGACAGCCATCAACAGACTGGGACAAAGAAACAGACAACAGAGGACACGACATCAACAGACTGGGACAAAGAAACAGACAACAGAGGACAGACATCAACAGACTGGGACAAAGAAACAGACAACAGAGGACAGACATCAACAGACTGGGACAAAGAAACAGACAACAGAGGACAGACATCAACAGACTGGGACAAAGAAACAGACAACAGAGGACAGACATCAACAGACTGGGACAGACAGACAACAGACATCAACAGACTGGGACAAAGAAACAGACAACAGACATCAACAGACTGGGACAGACAGACAACAGACAACAGACTGGGACAAACAGACAACAGAAGACAGACATCAACAGACTGGGACAAAGAAACAGACAACAGAAGACAGACATCAACAGTCTGGGACAGACAGAAAACAGACAACAGACTAGGACAAACAGACAACAGAAGACAGAAATCAACAGACTGGGACAAAGAAACACACAACAGAGGACAGACATCAACAGACCAGGACAGACAGACATCAACAGACTGGGACAAAGAAACAGACAACAGAAGACAGACATCAACAGTCTGGGACAGACAGAAAACAGACATTAACAGACTGGGACAAAAAAACAGACAACAGAGGACAGACATCAACAGACTGGGACAAAGAAACAGACAACAGAAGACAGATAACAGAGGACAGGCATCAACAGACTAGGGCATACAGACAACAGAAAACAGACAAGACAGACATCAAACAGATAGGGACAGACAAACACAAACGCACCAACAGACAGACAGACTAGACAAGACAGACAGCAGAAGACAGACATCAGACTGGGGCAAACAGACACACACAAATGCACCAACCGACAGACAAAAATGACAAGACAGTATCAAAAAGTGTCACCACCCAACCCCCCTGCCCCTTCCTTCACCCCACCCCCACACACACCACACCTGCCACAAACACACACCATGAGCACGGCAGGCTCTGCCATGCGGAAGACGTTCTGCTTCCACTTGGCCTCCATGCGGGCCAGACAGCGTCGCCGAACCCTGGCCACCTTGAGGTTGATGATGGTGAACAGGGCCCCCAGGCCCCCACCCAGCACCCCGATGATCACCGTGGGGATGAACATCAGGATGTTCACGTCCACCCCTTGGTCAATCTGTGGGACATGTGATGATAATAATAATAATAATAATAATAATAATATTTTAATAGTAGCAATAGTAATAAAATGAAAACATTAATACAAATAATATTGATATATTGATGGTGATGATAACAATATTACTACTACTACTACTACTAACAATACTACTACTACTACTACAACCACCATCAAATTATTTTAAAAAAGAACAAAAAATATATAGCACTATATAATGCAAATTCCCCATGTAGAGGGATCTAAGAACCTATTGCATACACATTAGTCATACTGTGGCATACAAAAGCATATGAAGACATACAAAAACAATGACAAATACTTTCCCCAAAAATAATTTTCCATGGCAAATTCAGTTGATTTCCCATTACTGGGTAGAATTTTGCTGCTCCCGGAACAACACTAAACCAGAATGGAGCCTCAAACCCTGATCACTGGTGAACACTGGATCACAAGTCCAACACTTAAGTGACTCTGTCACTACGCCTCCTAAACTGCGAGTGGTGTATACCAAATTCACGTTGAAGTGGATGTATTTCTCCATCTTGAACTGGCCAAAGTTGCCGTCGAAGGTGATCGCATATTCCCCATATAGTATTATACAACACAACACAACACCATACAATACAATACATGTATAATAATACAATACCAACACAACGCAATAATACTGAAGCACAAACTGCCCACTGTATCTCCCAAACTCACATTGAACAGAATGCATCTCTCCGTCTTGAACTGGCCAAAGTTGCTGGTGTAGGTGATCACCTATTCCTATACAGTATATTACAACACAATGCCATACAACAGAATACAATTACAACTATACAATACATTACCAGCACAACACTACACAATAATACTGAAGTGACAAACTGTCACCCACGGAGTCTCCCAAACTCACATTAAACAGGATGCATTTCTCTGTCTTAACTGGCCAAAGTTGGCAGTGTAGGTGATCACATATTCCCACACATAGTGTTATATAAGACAACACAACACAACACCATTCAACAGAATACAATTAAACCTATACAATGTATTACCAAACACAACACTACACGACAATATTGAAGAAACAAACTGCCCACAGAGTCTTCCAAACTCACATTAAACAGAATGTATCTCTCCATCTGGAACTGGCAAAAGTTGGCAGTGTAGTGACCACATAATCCCATACAGTATTATACAACACAACGCAACACAACACCATACAACAGAATACAATTACAACTATACAATGCAATACCAACACAACACTACACAATAAAACTGAAGCAACAAACTGTCACCCACGGAGACGCCGAATTTATCTCTCCGTCTTGAACTGGTCAAAGTTGCTGGTGTAGGTGAACACAATGATACTGAAACAACAAACTGCCCATGGAGTCTACCAAAACTCACATTAAACAGAATGTATCTCTCCGTCTTGAACTGGCCAAAGTTGCCGGTGTAGGTGAAGCCCTCAAAAGCGGAGTTGAAGAGGTCGGTGGTGAAGGTGGACACCATGCAGCAGAAAAAGATCTGCCAGGACAGCGTGGTCGTCCAGAACGACGACACCTCTTCCATTGAGAACAGCAGACCGCCAACAGGCGCCCCGAAGGCTGAGGCCACCCCAGCAGCCGCCCCCGCTGACACAAAATTACGTCTGGAACCCCACCCACCCACACACACACATGGTGAGACACTAGTCATTCAATGGATATAAAATAATATATATAGTATACATAGATATATATATATATAGAGAGAGAGAGATATATACACACATATATGGTCTTTCAGATTAAACAATAAACTGAGGTCCCAAGTACAACATGGCACTGGGGCACAAAAAAGAACACAAGGCAAAAAGAGGAAATTTCTAGCACAAAATTTCCGGAAGGTGGGGATACTATTTACACACAAAAAAAACCAGTGAGGGGGCAGATCTTCACTGAAGAGCATACTCATCAGCAGTAGCCAGGGGGTTAAGACAAATAAATCAGCACACACAAAAAAAAATCCTGAACACAGAGAAAAATCACACTGACCTGTCCTCAGAGTTTCTGAATCGCTCAAAGAATGGGAGCCTGAACTGGAGTGTCTCCGACCTTGCCTGGCTCACCCCTGCCCCCACCAGAGCTCTGAGGTCACACACACACACAATATGTATATATATATATATATATATATATATACACACACACATATATATACATACACATATACATATATATATATATAAACCTCTAATAACACTTCCAGTTAACAGACGTTAAACTGAAGATCTCTCACACACAAACACACACACACACACACAAATACA
>NC_134884.1:40553572-40588572 GCF_041734735.1 Babylonia areolata
TTAACTGACATGACCTTCACATATTTATCTTTGATCCTGAAGGCATCGCCAACAACAACCAACATATAAATATATTTCTATATATTGAGAGAGAGAGAGAGGGATGGAGAGGGAGATGCACACATACCCACTTTTATTCTTCAATTGACACAAAAAAGACTCACAGCAGCAAAAATGCCAAAGTCATCATCGTTGACGTAGAAGACGCTGTCATCAGAGGGGGGCTCCGTCAGGGCACCGTACTTGGTAATGGTGGAGGACTTGCGTGGTCTGACGGTGACTGAGGCATCAGAGAGGCGTCGGACATCCCCGTTCTGACTGTCGTCATCATCATTGTTCACTTCTATCAAGCCTCCCTGACTGTGGTCTGTGGAAACATCCAACAATGTCAAAAAAGTAAATCTGGGAATACAAACAACTTAAAAATGGGTGTTGTTTTTTTTTCTACTAAAATTATGTTTAACCTAACATGCAAGGTTTCCATGACCCAATGGTGCAGACTACAGCAGGGGTCTGATTCCTGTCCTGTGAAAACTACCAATCCGTACATGCAGAGAAACCAAAAGTAACTGCAGAACTTTCATCAATAATTTCTTTTATTGGTGATATGGATAGTCCATAACCAAAAGTAACTGCAGAACTTTCATCAATAATTTCTTTTATTGGTGATATGGATAGTCCATAACAAGTCAGCATCGAAATAAAATAAAATCAAAATAAAATTATGAATTTTTCTTACAACAATAATAATCATGAGCGATTTTTTTCACCTCCCAGGTAGGGGGAACTTGTGGCATTTACAACAGAAAGTTACACATGTATGCATACATTCACGGGCATCAAGTACTCCAAACATGAACAATGTGCACACAAAGACACCCACACACATGACCAGCAGAAGCCCATACAAGAAGCAAAGCATCTTTCACAGTACACCACAAAGAAAGTGAGGAGGGCGGCAGGTCTACCATGGCTGTCTAGTCACTAGTCTGCTCACCACTTGATTCCTCAGAGGCTGAAGCGGTCTGGTTCTGTCTGTTGGCATCCATCTCTTCAAATGAGATCATGCTCCTCACTCCTTGCTACCTCATCAGCCACACAGGTGGCTGTGGACATCTGGCAGACACACGGCTTCCCTGCGGACTGGCTTGATTTCCCTGACACTGGAACCCTCACTCAGTGTGTACCATGCGCACTGTGTTTTCTATCAGCTTGGATGTTTAAAGAAGTGGAGCGAAGTCCTGAAACACACACATTCCCCCACATGCATGAACATGTATACAGACATTCCCTTGTCCACACCCAGCTGTCGTGCTGTCAATTCCAAAAGCACTAGGGAAATGTAAAACCTTTCTCTTTTTCATGCCTGAACATTTTGTGTATTAGACCATAATAACAACTGTCAAAGTTTACCAGCTGTTCCTTAATTATTGGCAATCTGCGCAGTGAAGTTTCTTTTCAGTTCAATATGTGTTTATAATGACTGGTCCTGTTGTGAGACAACAACAACACAACAAACACCACACCACCGATGCATACACAAACAGAAGCACAAAATGTCACTGAACAATAATGTTTATTTCCTTTCATCCAATTTTTACAGTGTGGAGGATACAATAACATGGAGCAGCCACAATTTATAATAAACCAGTCTGAACTGAAGTTTACCATAGAACAAGCACACGCAAATTTATCAATGACAATGTTAACATCTTGTGTTGTGATCCACAAATGAATTTGTATAGATATATGACATAATCTGATAATGACACAGATCGAGCTATCAGCGATACTTACAATGGGAAAAGAACTAACCCAATTTGCCAAATTTTATAAATTCAGAAAGTTTGAAGAACTGTTGAACAGTAAATTGTTCAGATTTGATGCTGAATGTTTTTAAAGATAAGTTTTTCAAAATAAACAGATAAAATGAGATTGCGTGTTTCTTACAATTAAATAAAAAGTGGAAATCATTCAATCCAAGCCACATTCATTTAATTTATTTTTACAATCTCTATTTTTAATTACCCATAATCATCAACTTCTATTTCAATAAGATTTCATGAAAGCTGTGGCAAATCGATCTGGCAGTTGTGAAATAAACTTGTCTAAATCACAAAGATCAGGTTTCTAGTGTTTAAATTTGTGGCAAACACTAACGCTAGTAACAGTCTTATAATTACAAGTTTCAAGTTCTAGTAATTCATGCCACAATTGAATGATTCCATCTTTTACTGTTTGAAACATATTTAAACACTTACAGTGACACACAGTCACGCACATGCATTCATGCACACACACACACACAAACACACACACCAGATTTTAATTTGTGTACTAAGAGATGCATAATTTCAAACAAGACAAAACACTAGACATAGTGACATACTCCGATTTTAAAAAGAAAAACACAGTCAGTGCCTGTGTTTTACAAGAAGTAAAATAAGCAGGATCCTATTTCACAAAGCCAGTGAATAAGTCGTCATTCACCAAGATTTAGTTACCTAGTACCCAGTTTCAGTTTAAACTAATTCAAGGATGGAAACGTCAGAGTGTGTCAATCAACATTTCGTACACATCTGCTATAAAAAATATTCTAAATTTAAAAAAACAAAAACAAAAAAACAGTCAAGGAAGAACAGATGCCTGACCCATGCATAGATCCAAAGTACACATGTATTATACTCACTCACACTCACTACCAAACCCACAGTCAGTTTCAATGTGAATATACTATTAGAATCTTCTTCTTCTTCTTTGTTCATGGGCTGCTACTCCTACATTCACTCGTATACATGTACACGAGTGGGCGTTTACATGTATGACCATTTTTACCCTGCCAAGTAGGTAGCCATACATTGTTTTCAGGGGTGTGCAAGCTGGGTATATTCCTTTCCACAACTCACCTAATGTTGACATGGATTACAGGATCTTCTGCTTGCATATATATACATATGAAGGGGGTTCAGGCACAAGCAGGTCTGCACATATGTTGACCTGGGAGATCAGAAAAATCTCCACCCTTTAGCCATCAGGCGCAATTACCAAGATTGAAAGTCCAATGTTTAAACCACTCAGCTACTGCGCCTGTCTGCTATCAAATAAGATTATGTACACCATTAATACATTCACACATGCAAGCATATACGCACACACAAGCACACATACAGACACACACACATGCACACATACACCAGCACACGCACACACACACACACACACAATGACATATACACACACATACTCACTCACTATCATGACTTTGACATGCACATTATCATACAATATGTGCATTTCAGACACAGAAGAATCATTAGTGTACTTAACACACACATGTATACACATACACTCACAAACATAATTCCACAAATACAAAATTTGTGCAGACTACATTCGCACACACACAGCTCCAACAATCTACTCACATACACATGCACTCACACACATGCAAACATACATATCAGTCACAAATTGCAGTGTGTTCAAAATGAAGCAGCACTGTCCTTTAGAACTCAGAATGACCAACAGATAGGTATTTGGACAAATCAGTCAACTTAACCAGGCTGCTTTTGCTTGTTGAGGAACATTGCAAAAATATGTGTGGAAGATAGAAATGGTGGAAAATCAACTGGTGAGACACAGTAGAACTGCATAAGGCTTCAATATGAACAGGTCGATGATGAGAAATGCTGGAGCAGCGATCCAATGCATCATTTGACAACTGAGGTGGCAGAATCACACACAGTGCAACATTATTGGAACACAGGCACAGACCATATACCTGCAGCTAACAGCAACATGTACTATCACTGTCTGTACACTGCCTACCCTCCCACTGAATAAAATGTTTTGTGCAACAGAAAACTTACTTGTACGAAAAATGATAGTTTAATTTGAAATTCTCATCAGTCATAGTCAAGCCAGGTCATTATTTTTTTGTTTGTTTTTGTTCCACTGGGTCTGATAGGAATTTTATAACAAACTAATTAACAAAAATGTATTTAAAAATACATAATTATGTATTTCATTTTCAGTTTTCTACAAATGATAGTTGACATACTCACTTTCGTGGGTACTTCTTTTTTTTCTTTTTTTTTTAATAATGCGGGGGTTTGTGTGAACATAATATGCCCAAACCACAACTTGACAGTGCACCCGAGCACTTGTGCTCACCCGCCCACTTACTGATAACACGAGACACGACCTCTGATCTGATTCAGCGATTGGTTTTGACATCAAGGGAAAGTTCCAAAACAAGTTTCTGTCACAGTTACAGTCTCACTGGGAAACTTTCAATAAAATACGGAAACATATAAAATGAGAAATATATTCGTTTTGTGCTGTAAACATACCATACAGAGATCCCACGCGTTCTAATTCTCACGGAAATGAACGTGAAGGTTGTGATCGTGGAACGAAGCTTGCACTGCCCACCTGTCCGTCAGAGGTCTTTTCTGATTCATACGAGAAAAAATAATAATAATAACGTCTTCATCATCATTACAGATATCTTCCAAGTAACAGTCTAACTTTATAGCTTTGAAGGAAAATGTCGGCGACGAGGACTGTAAATGCACTATCTCATGGACAACTTTTTTTTTCAAGTCCTGCCGCCTCCGGAAACATGAAGTACTAAAGCAGACGACAAACAGAACAAGAAGATGCTAAGCTACTCGTCGTCGACGGTAGTTTCGAACTCACTCTCTCTCTCTCTCTCTCTTTCTCTCTCGCACCATTGCTGTTCTGATTTGTACCTACTATGTCACTAGAGCTTTACAGCTAATGACATTAAACATTTCAGTGTTCAGTGTTCTCTCTCTCTCTCTCTCTCTCTCTCTCTCTCTCTCTCTCCGGGCTCTCTCTCTCTCTCCCTCTCTCTTACTCTCAGAAAATAAAAATAAAATTATTCATTCATTCATTCATTTTCTCTCTCTCTCTCTCCTTCTCACTTTGTCGTTCTATCTACTTAATTGCCTCCCCCCCTCCCCAACATCCCCCTTGCCCCCCCCCCCCCCCCCCCCCCCCACACACACACACACACCCTTTTTTTCTCTCTCTCTCGCTCTTTTTTTCTTTCTTTTTTTTCTTTTTTGTTTTCTTTCTTTTTTGTTGCTGCCTCATCATCTGCACCGTTTCAGTGGCATTAATCCCACGCCGCTCATTTAGATTCCCCCATACACGGCCACACCCGGGTTCGTCCGTCGCAGTTCCAACGTCGGCAGTCCACAGGGTACCATCGATGTTAGGTCGCCAGGAGGTCACACACCAGAGGAGACCCTGCACTGCTGCTGAGTCACTTCGGTGGTGTTCAGTGGTGCCGTGCCTGTTCTGTTTTAAAGTACTTAGGACACTACCTACTTAGCCCCCTACTAACGACAATAATGGCTTAGTCGCGGAGCCAGACTGAGCCACGGTGAGCGTCCCTCCCAGAGTGGAGACCGCCACCACATCCCTCAAACAACAGCCCCCCATGAATCTGCCGAAACTGACGACATTGACAGACTCACCCCAAGCACGGAAGTGGAGGGGTATCGAAACTGAGGTCACCATGAGAGCAGGGCATGAAAGGCCACAGACTTTGAGACTCAGATTTTGTTTATATTGATGACGATGAAGGAGGAGGAGGATGACGATGATGATGACGATGTTGCTATGGAGGTCCATTTTGGTTTGGGACTGCGTGACAAGGCTGTACTCTACGCTTCCTGTCATAATGATATCCCGGCGTTAACCAGGCCCGAAAGATACAGACACTTGCAGTGTTGGTCAGGTAATTAGAGCAACACACCCAAAGACGCATCCTTGAAGTGGATGACACTCGACTGTGTGGTCCCAGTCTCCCCATTTAAGCCCACAGCACACTCAACTCTTGGTAGGAGCCGGCCACGGGCCGAAAAACCCACCTCCCCTGGGATTCGAACCCGCATCCTCCCAGCCGTCAGTCCGCGATGCTAACCACTTTGCCACAGCGGCTGGTCTCTCTCGCTCTTTGTCTGTCTCCGGCCCTAGCTCTCGATCTCTTCACATGCACACAGACACAGACACCGTCACACACACACACACACACACACACACACACACACACACACACACCTCTTCCTCCTACCTCTCTTTTATTCTTCTAATGATTTTATCTTATATGATTGCATTATGATTTCACGGATGTGCGCATACACATGTTTTGTAATGTATATTTCTTTATATTAATAGGCGTTATAAATCTTATGTAACGTCATTTCTGTCTTTGTCTCTCTATCTCTGTGTGTCTGTCTCTCTCATTCAAACTCTTTTTTGCTCCCACAACTATCTAAATGGCTTTATTTCTATTACTGTTTTTTGTAACATGTGCATGCTTATTTTAGTTCTTTCTTTTATCATTTTATTTAAGTTTATTGATTAATCAATATCTTGACCTATGTTAATTTTCATTTTTTGTACCCCCTCTCTCTCTTTCAGTCTCTCTCTGTCTGTCCCCTTATATCTCTCTCCTCTTATTCTCCTCTGTTTAGTGTTGTAAATGTCAAATTACCATTCATGTATCCATGACTATAATATGCATGCTGTACTGATACAGTATAATGACCCCCCCCCCCCCTCTCCGAGTCAACATACCACCTTAGTCAACAACAACAACAACAAAACCACCTCATTTTTACTGCCGTTGTAAAGCTTCACTTCGTCTACTGTACTCTTCAATTATTTACATTGTTTACGTCTCGACTATTCTCTCCTTGTTGGATTCGGCATCACTAATATTAGCAAAGCCCGCTCAACTGACCCTCACTGGCCGAGTCATCATGCTTATAGTTACTGCTGACTCGTCCTGAACTGTTCGTGCAGCCATGCCAAGAGGCATTGTTATTGTTCATATCATCTACACCCTCACCTGTCTCCTGACCCCACTCTTCTTAGCTGCCCTATGTCTCCAGCATCCCCCCCCCCCCCCCGCCCTCCACAAAAGAAAAAAAAAAACCACCATGGCCCCACATCAGTTCCCCTGTGGTATTTGTGAACAAGAAGTGAAATGGCAATGCAAGGTCATTATATATATATTGTGACAACGAAAAGTGTGCCATCTGGTTCCACCGTGCATGTGTCTGTGTGGACTCGCATGAATGCATTCTACTTGGCAGATCCAACGTTCAGTGGCTGTTCCCCCAGATGTGACAGTATGAATGGTGATACCTTCACCTTCAACGACTTCGAATTGTCATGCTACAACAGTATCACATCCCAGACTGACAAGCAGAAAAGTTCTCCGGAATCTTTTTCCACAGATATATTCTCCCCAAACTTTACCAGCAGTCCATGCCACAACTCTGCTAACAATAGCTCACCATAATAATAATAATGATGTACATTTATATAGCGCCCTTTCTCTCCAAGAGCTCAGGGTGCTTTACATGAAAGAAAAATATTACAAGTTACATAAATCATTCATGACCACCCCACCCCCCCTCCCTGCACCACCCCCCTCCCACACACATACACATATTCTCTCCCTTTCCCACTCTTCATACATCCAATGTGAGCTGACATGGGTGGTGTTGGAGAACAAGGAAGCTGAGAGTGTTTATAGATAGGTTTTAAAAAGAAGAGTTTTTAGTCATGAGCGAAAAGCAGAAATAGAATCAGATGCATGGTTCTGTTGAGGAAGGTTGTTCCAGATGTGAGGAGCAGCAAAGAAGAAAGAACGTTCACCATAGGTTCTTGTATTGATGCGGGGAATTTCAAAAGGTAACAGTCAGAGGGGAGCCAATGGGGAGCCAATGTAGAGTGCGGAGGTGAGGAGAAATGTGATCAGTACGTGGGACTGAGAGTCAGACGGGCAGCACTGTTTTGATGGTTTTGAATTCGCTGAATAATATTATGTGGACAGCATATGAGAAGAGAATTACATGCAGGAGTCGATTCGTGACAGCATAAAAGCAGAAATAAGAATTTAGTAGTTTCAACAGAAAAGTACTGACGGATAGAGTTGATGCGATGAAGTTTACAATTGACAATGTGTATCAGATTTACTACCTGAGCGTGCATGCTGAGGTTTGAGTCAAGAATGATTCCAAGGTTCCTTGCTGATTTAGAAAACTGAACTGTGGGAGGTGGCCAGTGGGGGTGAACCTGTATGTATATATGGGAACTCAGAATTATTTTACTGCAAGGCCACCAGCCTGTTTGCAAACAGGTACATACATACAGTTGGGACACACAAAATACCAAAAATAAAGGGGGTAGGGACCAATGTCATGGACACAACATTTCACAACTGAAAAAGTAGACAAAGATTTTTAGTTTGTGACATTTCCTGGAGTATCTTTTAGGTTTTTGAAAAATTATATAATCATGTCATTTCTTCTTCTCCCTCTTTTTTAAGGTGTGATAAACAAACATTGCCACAGAGTGAGTCATAAGCCTGTTTTCATTTTGTAAAAGTGACGCTAAGTCTGTGTATTCATTTACGTTTCTGAAAATTTTCACTTGGAATTCTTCCTTGATTAAATGATACATTGGACATGCTAACAGAAAATGGTGTCCATCTTCTACAGCCTTGCAGAAAGGGCAGGAGTTTGATTTCTCTGTGTATCTTTTGTCCAAATTTATATCACTTATGCCTGGCCTAAATTTATCAAAGACAGTACGAAACTTAATGATAGTACAGATGTACACATGGGAGACAGAGAGAGAGGGAGAGAGATGAGAGAGAGAGAGAGGGTTAGTGTGTGCTGAGCTGCATGTGAGCATTCATGTGTGCGCTATGGAAAACAGACACACAGCTTTTCACACAGAAAATGACATACCTATTTCAGTACCAGCATTATACATTGAAAGAAGAAAGAAAACAAAACAACACAAATCCCAATTCACACACACACACACAAATTGAACAAGACAAGTTTATTACAGCTCTTTATTCTTAAAGAATACACAGAGAAAATAAAAATTACAGTCTTGTGAGCACAACAACAAATGAGATCACAATATATAGATCCTTTTCTTGTGTCATGAAACATAGTTCAAAATAGAAATCATAATTTGTTATGACAATAAGAATTTATGATAAAATCTTGAAAAGTTATCTGAACTCATGATGACAAAAAGACTTTACAACGAAAACCATTAAATGCTAAAAACAAAATGGTCTTTTTTTCCTTCACTTTTTCCAGTAAACATGGCAAAAAGAAACAAATATGTAGGCTCTTCATAAAAATAAAGTCTATCTGTTTGTCCAATAAGGTAGAAAGGTATGGGTAATATATGACCTATACAAAGACATCAAAAGGCAGAATAAATTCAGCTATTTCACAGCAGCAAATCCATAAAGAGGTGAGCATTAGCAGTTGAGAAAAATGATATAAGTAAGCAAAAATGTTACATGTAGCAAACAGTAATAATAATGCAGGGTGACAGTTCTATAGTCTATAACAACAGTCATTATACCTCCATAAGATTAGCAAATATGCAAAGCTATAATCCACATACTTCTATAAAAAGAACTGAGAAGGCCACTATTGTTCACAATGAAAACTTATAATATTTTGTACTTGAATAAAAACAGAACGACAACAGAAGGTTTACATAAAAGCAAAGCAACTAAATACTTTTGTACTTGAATAAAAACAGAACAACAGCAGGTTTACATACAAAGCAAAGCAACTAAATACACAACATCATCTGTCTCCCTTCTGCCCCCCCACCCCCGCTCCAAAATATGATGCGTGAACATGGTGTGGGATAAGGGAGTGTGGGGGTTTTATCAGTAGCTGCTGATTTGATTTGGTATTCAGTTATATGTATATTGGGTTCACAAAAAAAGTTAAAAACCACATGGGAACTTGAAGTTTTCTTCTTCGGGGCATGGTGAGATGATGCTGAATTTCCGGCAAACAGCACTGTATGCTGCCAGTGTAACAAGCACCACTCATAACCAGAGGTGCTTTCGTGTACACAAACTTTAAAAAAAAAATTTTTTTATACAGAAAATGACAACTAATGTTCATAAATCATTGATCAACTGTAGTTTTTGGGTGCAACCTAAATTTTTCAAGCAGTTAATTAATGGTGCACATGTACCTGAAACAGCCGTTTGTATGTACAGTGAGAGCTCAGTGGTAGACCATGTGCAGTCTGCTTAATTTAACCATCTCTTTTTTTTCTTTTTAAAAAAACAACATTTTATGAAAATATTCTGCTTGCATGAAGTGGTCCTTAACTTTTTGTGAAGTGGTGTGTATATATATATATATATATATCAGGAAGGTACAATGAGTGGCAGTGCATGCTTCATCGTCAGTGAGAATAACCATACATGTATAATATATTTCACCTGTGAACACAAATCTTCCAATGGCCAAACATTAACGCCCCCAAACAATAATATATGAGCAATTGGATTTAGCTGCCTCTTTGCCCTGAATGCAATGAAAACAAAATGTCTCTCTCTGCATTGCCCTTGTCGCAACAGAAACCCATTTCTGGGAGAGGAAGGCAAAAAGAAGCATTCCAGTTCAAGACAATAAAGCCTGGCCACAACCAGAGCACTGGCCTAGAACTCCCTGCAATTTAATTATAACTTTGTCTTTTACAGCACCATGGTCGGTTGCCTGTGGCCAGGTAACTTACAAAAATCATTCTATCTTTTTTTTTTTTTAATTTGTGGCCTTAGTAGCATGCAAAATCACATTACACAAAGTTCCTCGTTTTTTACGTCTTTTTTTTCTTTCTTTGTTTTTTTAAAAATTTTTTTATAGGCCAGACAACATCAATGCATCTGTGAATTCTGTTCACTAATAGCTTGTCCATCCGAAAACTTTCCTGTATCAGTTTTCGTGATGAACGCTCTGAAAAACACACCGAAATATGCTACAAGTTATGAAGATACTTTCGGTTCTGAGTTCAGAAAAAAAAAAATCTACTACACGTGTCCAGAACGAGAGAATGTTAACCAAACGAACGTGCAGCCATTATTGATTAAGCGACATCCTGATCACATCATACACAGGGCTTTAAACAGCATGAGTTTCCGCTCAGGGTCAAGGGTCAAGGTCAGAGTGCTGGGTCACTCGGTGTCCATGGGCTGGATGTTGCGCTTGACCTCAAATTCGCAGCTGCCGTCCACCCCAGACAGCTGGTCTGAGCTGAAGGTAGCCTCAATCTCCCGTGTGCCTGCACGGCGAGGTCGGATCTTGAAGGTGTAGCTCACTGTCTCATCCGGCTTGATGGGCTTGCTGGCAACAAAAACAAACAAACAAAATTGTAACATATTGTGCTGCATCAAATCTTGTCACAACAGATTTCTTGCTGATTTTTTCAGCAGAACTTTGCCAGGGACAAGCCTTTTGTTGCTGCGAGTTCTCTTATGCTTGCTGGTAAAAAATACAACAACAAACACTACATGCTGTATTACACTGTATCGCATTACAATCTTGTCTCAGCATATTTATCTGTGTTCATTTTTCTGCAGAACTTTGCCAGGGACAAGCCTTTTGTTGCCGCGAGTTCTCTTATGCTTGCTGGCAGAAAAACAACAACAAACAAACACAACATGTTGTATTATACTGTATCACATAATAGTAAGAATAACTTCATTATCTCATTAAGGGTTTGTTTGTTCTTTAGTTTAACATCTTTTCACTGTAAGTGATATTAGACGAGGGAAGGAAAAAAAATCGAGTGGGAGGAGGGGGAGAAGGAGTGGGGCGGGGAGGGGGCGGGGAATCTCATTAAGAGAAATTACATCAGGTGCAGCAAAACAAACGTAGACAAAAACATAAACATGACTTAATTAAAAAGAATCAATAACACAGAAGACATTAATATAAAAAGTATTGCATACATAATCACTTCATTAAAATATTGTAATTAGTCATCATTGTAAACACACTGAAATACACCAAGGCTAACATTGCATGTGTTGTATTGCACTGACATTAATTGAGATAAGAATAACTTTACATTACATCTTGTCTCAGTATATTTCTCTACATGATTTTTGCAGCAGAATTTTGCCAGGGACAACCCATTTGTTGCCACAAGTTCTCTTATGTGCATGCTACACATATGGGATCTCAATATGCAGTATCATCCGAATGACCAGCGTACAAACCACAACTCAAGGTTTAGTGCAGGAGAAAAATTATAGGCGAGAGTGTAATTCAATCCCATGCACTCAGATTCTTTTGCAACCTCAGTGGATGTAATGCCATTGGGCCACCACACCACACACAAACAAGAGAATTAAAGTTTTCATGAGACATGTGTGATACCCACTTTATGTGACAAAGAAATCATGACAAAAAAGCATTAAAAAAGATTAAAAAAAAACCCCATGCATGTCTGTGAATGTGCATAAGTGCGAGCACATGCATGAGCATGTATATGTATGAGTGTGTGATGTGTGTGTGCGCGCGCACAAAACTGAAATGCACATGCAAACAAAAACATGAAGAAAATGCTTACATGTGTGCATATATATACGTACATTCATACATATGCAGACAACTGTTACTTCAAAATACATCAGCATCAGTATAATCTCTCCAACTTAAATCTTTTACAACTGATCACATAAACAACAAACTCACTGGAACTCATGCATGTCAGCCGACACGACAGACGCCCCTTCAAGGTGGATAACTCCGCCGGTGAGATTGATGTTGAGGGGGTTGGTGAACTTGACTGTGCCCTCGTAGTCTGTCCCTGTTTTTATCTCCTCAGGAACCTGTGGTATGCATGGAAAAATGTGACAGTCAGGTCTCGAAATACCCACCCATCCAACTGCCCAGGATATCAAAACCTTCTAGCAGACAAGGAGAAAATTAATATTCTCTTTGCTTGTCCCTTGGGCAACCAATTTTTGACATGTTAGTGAAAAGAGTGACTGAGCAGTCAATTTCAATGGAGATCAACTGTGTGTGCATGCTATCTAATTTTTGCTGCACCATGTCTTATGCACCCTCACATTTACTCGGCTGAGTTCCACCTCCACAAACAAAGGACAGCGGAATGTCTGGATGTGGGTGTAGACTGGGCCATATTCTTCCTCCTCTCTGATACTGGTGAGACACCTCTGGTGAGTGTGCATGCACAAGAGTTTGAAAGTTTTAATATGTATTTATTCATTTATGTATTTATCATTGTTGCTTGTAGCCCAAAGGGACACATCAGGGCCAAAAATACTAGGCTATTGCTACAAATATAGGCCTGTGTTTTTGTGGTGCAAACAGCGTTACGCAGACTTACAGCTACTATTAACTCACTCGCTGCCAATGTCCGCATATGCGGACTTGGATTTTAAAAAGTCGTGCTGTCGGAGTGACGCGTCGGATGCGAAAATCAAAAGCAGATGTGATATCTTACGTCACCTCTGGTCAGCTTTTCATTCACACACACTGCGTGTGTGTCGCGATAGGCTCAACCACAGTTGATAACAAAGCGTGCCCCCTGTTAGCTTTGTAAGTTGTTTGACAAGATGGCGTCACGGTGAAGTGTTCGACACGGTCGGAGAGGTGAAATGTTACTCAGCGTCGAAGATGCTTTGGAAATGATCCAAACTGAAGGCTCTGATGTCGAAGGAGATAATGTTGATTCTTCGGACAGTGAATTTGAACCAGATCCCGATGAACTAGAAATAGATTCGGCCGCTGAAGAGAGTGTTTACAATGGAGAGGAAAGTGAGGAACATGTGCCAGCAGATGAGACAGACACAGACGACGAAACCACTGAGGAAACGGACGATTTTGCAAGTGTTTTCACCAGTGATTGGACTGACACTTTTTCCTTTTTCCCTCTTACACATCCCTTCACTGGCATACCAGGTTTGTCAGCTGACTGGCCAGTCAACACCCAGCCGGTTGAGTTTTTTTCTTTGTTCTATGATTTTCATTATGTAGAGACAATATTTTTTTTGTATGTGTGAATTTCAACTTTCTTCACCACCTGTTCATACTTCATTGCATGCACTAGGTCTTCAGTTCCTCAAATAGTGTTAGAATGTGATGTGGAACATGTTGGTGTACCTTTCTGATGGGTGCAAAAATGCTAAAAAATACACAAAATATGGATACTGCGATAAACATCAAGATGGTGAGTAAATACTTTGATTTTTTGCACACATATGGAACAACATTCCTTGCATACATATACTAAATATCAATTGTCTGGGTGTTTATTTGTTTTTTTTACAATTTTTTCCCCATCCTATACAAACCCTGGGTTTTCAGGGATTGGCAAGGGCAAAAACTCTTGGCATGGAGTGAGTTAATGGAGTAGTGCATGTGTTCAAATGGAACACAGGAAATGTCAGAAGTTTGTTCTTTCAAGGGGCTTTAAGTCTTATCCGAAAGACTAGCACCCAGACCACCACTCAAGATTTAGTGAAGGTGCGGAGGAGTAAAAAAATCTCCAGTCCAAATTATGTATAATTTTATGTGTACATATATTTCAGGCCTGTCATGCCAACACTCAGCTTATATCACAGATTGACATAAGCTTACAGCTGGGCCAACAGCAAAGTGAGAGCTGTATGATCAATGGTTTTTCCACTGCAATAGGAAGTCATTTACAGCTAAGTCTTCTGTGAAGGACTATGACTCTCAAACTAGGAGGCAAGACAGCACTTGTTCTTGGTGCTGCAGCCTTGGGGGCTAGCTGGCCTTTGGGAACCATCCCAACGCCGACTGTCCTGAAACAATGTTGGCCGAGAGAGTGGAGATGTAGACTGGGCAAAGACTCTCCACAAAAAACAAACCCCAGCCCAGATAGTCGGGACAGCAGTTGCCTCCTCTGTTGTTTTGATGGTCATAGTCAAACATAACTGACTATCATACATATACATACATGCATGCAGTAACCTGCGAAAGAAGCTAAGCTCAGTCACTCACGGCAATCTCCAGCTCTGGTTTGTCCAGGGTGAACACACGGGTGGTGACAAAGTGCTGCTTGGTGGCTGACACAGTAAAGGCGGCAGACAGCTGCAGGCAGGCCTCAGGGTTCAGCTTGCTCTGGTACTCCTTGGCCGTCGCCTCCAGCTCCACCGTGCGCTCTGAAATCATCATAACCATGATAATAATCATAATGATTGCAATAATCTCAACACATTGTATACATATTGCGCATGCTCACAGAGTGTATTCTGATTCCATAAAATCTCATCATCAAAACTCCAAGCATATATATCATAGTTGATAAATGTGTTTTTAAAACAACTATGGAATATGAAAATCTGTGCAGACATGGTTACCAAGAAAAGAAGGCTTTGAAACAAGACGCAAGACACAAAGCTTCGTGCTTTATCCAGTAAAGGAATCATGAGGAGAAAAAAAAGAAGAGATAAAAAAAAAATCGTTGAAAAGTGCTCTGTAAGATAAGCTTGGGAGAATAAATTGAAAAAAAAAAAAGGCATGCAAGCAGGATCGAACCACGCATGTTCAGTTACGATGCAAGCAGACTTATCCACAAGGCTGCGGCACATCTGACGTAAAAGCTAAATTTAAAACTTAAAAAAATGTTGACATTTTCTTCTTCGTACGATCAATAGATATGATTGTAGTGGACGTAATAACGCCGTTTAAATCATGTTTTTTTGTGTTTTTATTATACCTTGATTATTCTTTTATTTCAGGTGGTAAAGGAGATGTTGCTATCTCCTTCAAGCACATAGCAACACATAGTAGATCTCTAGATCTGCACAAACCAGTCTACAATGGGCTAAAAGAAACGACTGATTCAATTTTTCTTTTATGTTCATTCCAGTTAATTCTACTTTCGAATATCTATATGCAGTAAATACATCGATGGTGCAGTTAGTATCATTGTAAGTGTTCTGTCAAAAATTTGTTTCTTTCCTTTTAATTGTGAACAGGAAACGCGAGGTCATGTCGTCTTTAAACACAACTTACCTTCTAGTTGGCCAATCTCAGCGGAAAGTGGTTTTAGAATTTTCGGATTTCGGAACACATCTCAACGAAAAAGGCTGTTAATGATTCGGAAATATGACTTAAACTGGGAGATTTACAACCTGCTATTGGTATGACTGTGAAGATTTTTTTTCATACTATGTTTAAGCCAATTTTAGTATTGGCAGACAAATTATTTCCAGAGAAAATGGTGATGTTAAAGTTTATCACGGACACACAAACACACACAGACCACACACAATTGAGTCAAAAACTACACTTTGTCAGATTCCTCCCTCCTTCTGTCCATCAATGTATATGCTTCATCAAGAGACAGCAAGTATGACACCCACCCCCCATCTTTCATGTGCGCATAAATACACGCATCTGTAAGTGAAGCCATATTTCACATCAAACACACGCAAACTCACACACACACAAACATAAAACAACTACACTTTCAGAAAGAAAAAAAATAATAAAAGGGTGGCGCTGCACTGTGGTGACATGATCTCCATGGAGAGAGAGAGCAGCCTGGATTTCATGCAAAAGAAATCTATTGTGAAAAAGGTAATACAATACAATACAATACAATACCCTGACTCTTTCCCATACTTTGTCACACTCAAGCTCACTCTACCACAATCCAGTTGCCCACCATCCACATAGCCACACAGTAAAACATTACAATCCAATACTTCTTTGTTCATGGGCTGCAACTCCCACATTCACTCGTATGTACACGAGTGGGCTTTTACATGTATGACCGTTTTTACCCTGCCACGTAGGCAGCCATACTCCATTTTTTGTGGGGGTGCATGCTGGGTATGTTCTTGTTTTCACAACCCACCAAACGCTGACATGGATTACAGGATCTTTAACATGCCAGTTTGATCTCCTGCTTGTGTATACACATGAAGGGGGGTTCAGGCACAAGCAGGTCTGCGCATATGTTGAACTGGGAGATTGGAAAAATCTCCATCCTTTTCCCACTAGGCACCATTACCGAAATCTGAATCCAAGACCCTCAGATTGAATTCTAACGCTTTAACCACTGGGCTATTGTGCTTGCCCGAAGTAATATAATATACAGATAACTTTTAACCCCCCCCCTGCCCTCCCACTCCCTTTCCCCTCCGCCCTCACCTTCCCCATAGTCCAGCTCCAGCTGATAGGCATTGCCCACCACACTCTTGGTGGACACTCCAAAGTAGAAGGTGCTGATGAGGGCCCACCGCCAGCCACCCCCACCCCACTCCTTGTCCACCCCACAAGATGGGCGCAACAGCCGAGTGGTCAAGCACTGGACTTTCAATCTGAGGGTCCCGAGTTCGAATATCAGTGACGGCACCTGGTGGGTAAAGGGTGGAGAGTTTTCCATGTGCATACGCAAGCAGAAGACCAAATACACACATTAAAGATCCTGTAATCCATGTCAGTGTTTGGTGGGTTATGGAAACACAAGAACATACGCAGCATGCACACCACTGAAAGCGGAGTATGGCTGCCTACATGGCGGGGTGAAAACGGTCATACACGTAAAAGGCCACTGGTGTACATATGAGTGAACGTGGGAGTTGCAACCCACGAATGCAGAAGAAGAAGTTCCTCCCCCCATCCCTTTCCATACCCCCTCCCCCCAAACTTCCTCCCCCCCCACACCCCCACCACCCCTCACCTTCCCCGTTGTCCAGCTCCAGCTGGTAGGCGTCACCCACCACCCTCTTGGCAGGCACCCCAGTGTAGAAGGTGCTGATGATGGACATGCGGCCCTTCACCGTCCGCCTCTCCCCGCTGCGGTTGGTGACCTTGAGGGTGGCCTTGACGTCCTCACCGATCATCACGCTGTCGGCCAAGGACAGCTCGAACTTGACGTCGCTCTTCACGTCCTTCTTGTAGATGTTCTTGCTCGACAGGCGGCTGAAGCGGTTGGCGAACTCCACAACACGACGCTCGTCCTGAGAGCCTAGTAAAGAGAAAGTAAAAGGATAATAAAAGGAGGAGGAACTTTGTTGAATGTCCTGTTACACATCTTGGTGACTGACAAGAGAAGACAAGACAAGAATAATTTAATCATCTCATTCTGAGAAGTTACGTCAGGTGCTGCAAAACAAATGTAGACAATTACTCAATACAAAAACATAAACATGACTTAAACAAAAAGAATCAATAACATATGACATTAACAGGAAAAAAACACAAAAAAACAAAAAACAAAAACAAAAACAAAAAAAACAAAAAAAACTATTGCATATATTCACTTAATCAAGATGTTGTTATTCATCAATATTGCAAACATACTGAAATATGTAGACATTGTAGACATTTTGTTGAAATATTATTTTCATATTTGAATCATGTTGTTTAAAAGGTAGGAGAAGAGGGGGACCTTGAATGGTTGAGTTTGGGGAAAACAGGGTAGATGGCAGGTGGAATCAGAGATGAGTATTTAAAATAAAATGGAAGCACAATTAAAGAAAATTACTTTAAGAACTTCATAAAGATAAGTCGTCAATTCAACAACAGAAACAACTGATAATGGATACAAAAAGTCAAAAACATCAATGTTCCAAGTGAGTTGTAATGACTCACTTTTGTGCAGGTAAGGTTTTCATAAAAAAAGACAGAGAAAATCATCGATCAGGATATCTACAGTTCAGGAAGAGACGCTGTTTGACATTCAGGGATCTACAGACTAGGGAGAGATGATATCTGACCTTCAGGGATTTATAGGCCAGTCAGAAATGCTGTCTAATCTTCAGGGGATCTGCAGGCCAAGGAAGAGATGCTGATCTACAGGCCAAGGAAGAGATGCTGATCTACAGGCCAAGGAAAAGATGCTGATCTATCTACAGGCCAAGGAAAAGATGCTGATCTACAGGCCAAGGAAAAGATACTGATCTACAGGCCAAGGAAAAGATGCTATCTGATTTTTAGGGGATCTGCAGGCCAAGGAAGTGATTCTGATCTACAGGCCAAGGAAGAGATGCTGATCTACAGGCCAAGGAAGTGATTCTGATCTACAGGCCAAGGAAGTGATTCTGATTTGTAGGCCAAGGAAGAGATGCTGATCTACAGGCCAAGGAAGAGACGCTGATCTGCAGGCCAAGGAAGAGATGCTGATCTACAGGCCAAGGAAGTGATTCTGATCTACAGGCCAAGGAAGAGATGCTGATCTACAGGCCAAGGAAGTGATTCTGATCTACAGGCCAAGGAAGAGATGCGATCTGACCTTCAGGAGATGTACAGGTCAGGAAGAGGTATATGACCTTGTGGGAATCCACGGGCCAGGGAAGAAATGCTATCTGACCTTCAGGAGATCTACAGGCCAGGAAGAGATTCTGTCTGATGTTCATGGGATCTACAGGCCAGGAAGAGATGCTGTCTGATCTTCTGATCTACAGGCCAGGAAGAGATTCTGTCTGATCTTCTGATTTACAGGCCAGGAAGAGATGCTGTCTGATCTTCAGATCTACAGATCAGGAAGAGATTCTGTCTGATCTTCATGGGATCTACAGGCCAGGAAGAGATTCTGTCTGATCTTCAGATCTACAGGCCAGGAAGATATGCTGTCTGATCTTCAGGGGATCTACAGGCCAAAAAAGAGATGCTATCTGACAGGACTCGCCCCCTTGAGCAAACCCAGCCTTCACTGATCCAAGACCCAAGCTCTGAACAACTTGATCTGAAGGGCTTTTTTTTTTCCAATAGGATGTTAAAGCCTGAACCGGACTATAAATGGCGGGCGATTTGAATCAAGCCAGTTTCTCACCAGAGTCTGACACTGTGACGTCGGTGAAGGTTTATTCAAAATAAAAGCCTAATAAAGCTACGGTTTGGCTTCATTTATGGCAGAGAGCGAGATTTGCCTAGCAGCTTCCAATCTAGACCTGAATTGACTTTGGAAAGTACAAAATGTGTCAGCTACATGTAATACAAAATTTGAATGCAGAGAAAAGGGGCGGAGCTAGAGCCGTCTGTGTTTGCGCTAGACGTGTCTGTCAGATAAAAATAGCACCAGCACGTGGTACTGTCCGGTGAGAATTGGAAAGCATGCAGACAGCCCCTCGACGTTGGCAACCGTAAACGACCACATTGTTTGTAAAACATGCAAACGGAGAGAAATATGACGATCTACTAACCTACCGGACACGTGCTCGCGCTTTTTATAGATAAACTCCGCCCCTTTCCCTTTTATGGATAGGCTTTAGTGCGCATACGCAACCGAAACCTTGCTCTCGGGAGTTAAGACTTTAAATAATGAAACTCTGCTTCATGCTCCTGTCCATGCTTGCAGTCTGACCTTCGGGGTATTTGTAGGCGAGGGTGAGATCCTCTCTGTCGGGTAACCCAATGCTTTTGGTGCTGATTTTTTTGCCCACAGCATGAGAGTTGATGTACACCACCTCAGAGTCCCCGTCCTCGTTCCTCTGTACACACAGAGCAGATAATCAGCTTGTGTGTGTGCATGTGTGCATGCGTGTGTGCGCGTGCGCGCGCATGTGTGTGTGTGTGTGTATCTGAATCTAGAGAGAGAGAGAGGGGCAGAGAGAGTACATGCATGTGTGGGTGTGTGTATGAGCTTGTGTGTATGGATGTGAGTGTCCATGTATGTGTGAGTGTGTGTGCACAAGCATGCTTGCCATGTTTTGTATGCACCTACGGCAGACACAATAATTTCCACTCCAAGTCTCTGTCTGTGTGTTCCAAGGTTCAAACACTCCACAACTGGCTTTTTTTTTTCTTCTGTATCTGGACCTTACACTTGGAATGAGCTCCCTCTTTTGCTTCATCAAATATCTGTCCTTCGCTCTGTCATGTCTGACCTTAAAACCTACTTCTTTCTAAATAACCCTACACAGCCTTCCCCTTCTTCCAGGTCTACAATTTCTCTAGCTTTCTGTTTACATGTATTTATAGTCTCGTCTTTCTTCCGTCTGAATCAGAGCTGTGCAAGCATGTGAATGACTGGTGTGTTTGAGCTTAGATTTATCATTAAGTCCTGTACAAGGTGTGTGTGTGTGTGTGCGCGCGTGTGTGCATGCGTGTGCGCATGAGTGAATGAGTGTAAGCGTGTGTGCGTGTTAACCCCTTTTTGTAAAGCATATGGAAACTAGGCGCTATATAAATTCATATTATCATTATTTTTTCTTCTCACCTTCCAGTACACTCTGTCTCCATTGACCTCGCTGAAGACAAAGGGCACATCGTAGTTCAGATACACGTGACCCTCCTTGATGGCTCTCAGCGGAGCTGGCCCACAGCGCATCACTCCTGTACACCGTACCAAAAGTAACACTGATGATCATCTTGACAATGGGCCAGCCAAAACTGTATCACCATCTGATCTGAACACCTGATCATAAGTAACAGTAATTACGATCATAATCACCATAATAATGGGCTAGCCCACACAGCGCCACTCATGCACACAGCAACAGTAATGATGATGATGATGATATCATCATAAACGGGCTAGCTCACACTGCGTTACTCCTGCTAACCACACCACGCAGTAACAATAATAATGATCATTATAATAGTGGGCCAGTCCACACTGCATTACTTCTGCTCACCGCACCACAAGTAAAAATAATAATGACAATGATAAAGATCATCATAACAGTGGGCCTGACCTATACCGCATAATGTCTGCACATCGCACCACAAGTAACAATAATGATGATCATAATAACAGTGGGCTGACCCACACGGCATCACGTCTGCACATCGCACCACAAGTAACAATAATGACGATCATAATAACAATGGGCTGACCCACACAGCATCACATCTGCACATCGCACAAATAACAATAATGATGATCATAACAATGGGCTGACCCACACGGCATCACGTCTGCACATCGCACACAAGTAACAATAATGACGATCATAATAACAATGGGCTGACCCACACAGCATAACGTCTGCACATCGCACAAATAACAATAATGATGATCATAACAATGGGCTGACCCACATGGCATCACGTCTGCACATCGCACCACAAGTAACAATAATGACGATCATAATAACAATGGGCTGACCCACACGGCATAACATCTGCACATCGCACAAATAACAATAATGATGATAACAATGGGCTGACCCACACGGCATAATGTCTGCACATCGCACCACAAGTAACAATAATGATGATCATAATAACAATGGGCTGACCAGCATTGCATCATAAATCCCCTTAAGTGGGGGACACAGCAGTACAAAAGAGACCAAAATGATGATTTTTCATGATTTGGGTTTTTGATGGATTTTGATTCTTGAACATCTCTTCTATCATATGCATAAGTTTTTTCCACTGTAATGATGTCTTTAACAATGAAAAAATTGCCAATAAAGATTGCTTGCTGAATCACGAAAGTGTTTATTAATAATTTTTTGTTCAATTTCAAAGCAAGTCGTCAAGTTTCTGGCCTTGACAACATACCTTGGACTTGCTCAATGATGAGTAAACCTACAATCATGAGACTTTGCATGATTGTTTTATGACATGCTATTGAAGTTTTGTCACGAGTATGTATGAAAACATTCTCTGGGTTTTAATTCATAGCAGTTCCAATCTTTTTACCCACTGTAAATTTTGAGGATTTTGCAATACCCAAAATTTCAAAAATTCATAAAAAGTACAATAATTGAAGAATCAACACAATCTCACGTGAAAATGAAGATAATGTCTTTGTGTATCAAGTCCACATAGCAAAAAGTGTCTGCATGCACCACATGGACCACAAACCCGATTTCTTTGATACATTGTTTGGTGGCCATTTTGATTTGTTTCCCTGAAAATGGGTATTCACAGAAATTTAAGAACCCTTTTTTTTGTGATCCACAAGTGATGTTACATCTAGCAGACAAAAAAGAGAGAGATATAGTCGGAGAGAAAAAAAAAAAGTCGTTATTTGACTGTGTAAATATGTGTGTGTGTGTGTGTGTGTGTGTGTGTGTGTGTGTGTGTGTGTGGTGTGGTGTGGTGTGTGGTGTGGAGTGTTATGGTGCGTTATGTTGTGATGAGTTGTGTAGTGGTGTGGTGTAGTGTGCTGGTGTGGTGTCTTGTGTTGCAATGAGTTGTGGTGTAGTGTGGTGTGGCGTGGCATGTGGTATGGTGTGTTGTGTTGTGGTTTGGTGTGGAGTGGTATGGTGTGGTGTTGTGTTTCAGTGTGTGTGTGTGTGTGTGTGTGTGTGTGTGTGTGTGTGTTTGTGCATGCGTGAGAAAGGGCATGTTTTCTTTCTTCATTTTTTTCTTCTTCAAATGTGCATGAAATACTGATCAATAAACAAACAAAACAAAACCATGCCCTCTGTCACCTTCGCTGAGTTCTTGTGGTGTAGCGTCATGTGCCTGCCAACCATCGTAACCCTCTGGGAGGTCCTGACGACGGAACCATGACTCGTTCCACACATGGAAATTCCTGCAGTGATGTGCACACACACACACCTTTATTTATGGTTTCCAAGACAAATGAATATGATTCTAATCCAAGAACTGTATGATCAATGGTTTCTCCACTGCAGTTGGAAGTCATTTACTGCTTAGTCTTTTGTGAAAGACTATGACCCTGCTGTCTTGACGGTCTTAGTCGAACATGAATGACTATCATACAAAAAAAATTCTACTTCATACATCCCCCCCCCCCCACTTCCCCCTGCACCACTCCCTACTTTATTTACAATTTTTATGACAAATGAATATGATTCTTCTTTTGATTTGCACACATACAAACCTTGTAATACAGGGAGAAACAGACAGACAGACAGACAGAGAAGCAGACATGACGACAAGGACAGGAGACATGGCTGTATCAAATTTTGTACTGCGATATGTTTAATTGCTGAACCTTGGGGAAATGGGAACAGTGCAAGCGTGTATGTGAGTGTTTGTGTTTTTGTATGTGTATGTATTGAGTGAGTGAGTGAGTGGGTACATGGACGAACTGGGAATAGGCAAACTGGGGTCAACAATTTGGTGATAAGCGAACTGGACATAGGCAAATTGGGAATAGGCAAACTGGGATGATACCAGATGTGAGCCTGTCAGTCACTCACCACACGGAGTCGTTCATCTCACTAATGGGCTCCCCGTCTTCATCCACGTAGTTGTCAATGGTCATGCTTCCGTCACAGTCGTGGGCCGACTCAAAGTTGGTCACTGACCGCGTCGGGATTCCCAGAGCACGCAGCACTGTCAGAAAGAAAAGACCTACAGGCTGGATCAACCAATCAATCAATCAATCATGTTGCATATAGCCCAGCCGACCTGCCAAAACTTTGTTAAGCAAATTCCACTTACTGTTTAGTGAAAAAGGAAACTGTTAAAACTAAAATCCTTATTCCCTTCTATACACATTTTTAACTAGAACTGTGTCAATGGCTACGTAAAATGATTTTATCTCTTGTGAAAAAAACAGAACTTAGAAAGAACTTCTACATTAAAGAAAGTTGTCTACAGGTGGGGAAAAGAATTTGACAACTGGCAGGGGAAAAAATCGGGTCTATTGCTAGAGGAAAATAACATGTTCAGCTAATATGTGTATTTGCTTGTTTGTTTAAATGAGCTTTTTATTTTTAGTTTTTTGACACCACTCTTTTAGTTTGTATGGTGTGTGTAAATGATACGCCTGTGTAATATCTCACTGCCCCCAGTGGGTTCATGGAATAAAACTTCTTGACTTGCCTTGCAAAGGGGACATTTCAGTCTGACTATCTGTCAGGTCTTAAAACAAGTAGAAAAGAACATAAAATAATGCTAAATGGTCAGTTAAAACAACGTTTGAAAAAAAAAAAAGATGTTAAAGATATTGAAAAAGCACAAAAAGTCCTACTGAATCCATACACGTCTGCTTCAGTGCACTTATAATTTCAATCAGGTTATGTGTTTTAACACACAAAAATAAATCTCACACACACACACATACTCACTATTTCACCAATGTCTGTTTCAATCCACATAAAATACAAACCAAGTTACGTATTCACACACATAAAACATACACACATACACAAACAATTCACTCAAGTCTGTTTCAATCCACATACAAATTTAAACCATATTATGTCTGCATACATCTGATAATAAATCGCACAAACATTGGATGGACATGGTGAAGGTCTCCACTCTAAGGGAAACGCTCACTCAGTCTGGCTCCCAACTAAACCGTTACTGTCAGTAGGGGGCTTAGTTGGTGGTGTTCTTGGTACAGGCACCACCAAAAAGACTCAGCAGCAGTGCAGGGTCTCCTCTGACGTGTGGCCTCTTGGTGACCTAACATTGATGGTTGCCTGTTGACTGTGTAGGCACTGGGACCACAACAGACGAACCCAGGTGTGGCTATGGCTGTGTATGGGGGAACTGGGCATGAGCAGTGTGGGAGTAATGCCACTGAAGCGGTGCAGATAATGGGGCAGTGAGAAAAAAAAATCACACACACATACACACACACACACACAACAACACCAACACACAAACGACTCACGCGTGGTGACAATGCCGGAGAAGACCCAGCACTGGCCGTAGCGGACGGGCTTCTTGGTCTCCATGAACTGCTGCAGGATCTTGACGCTGCCGGTCCAGGCCCAGGGCACCGTGCTGTCCTTGGGGTACTTGGATGTCCATCGCCCCTCCAACACTCCATTGTCGTCATTGCTGTTGGCCTGCACAGCACAAACATCATCAGAGAGAGAGAACAAGAACAAGAACAAAATTTTAATCTCCAGGCCTCCGGCCCCTAGAAAGAGGTCAAAAGTACACAATATGGTGATCACGCAGTGCCAACAAAATGTAAAATACATACTAACTTAAATCTGCAGAACAAAAGTGCTTCTTGTGCATAGTAAATTAATTCTAACTTTCATCATTGTTGTCACAGAATTCCTGTCGTATCTTAAGGGCATTAAATATATAAATGCAGAGTTTACGAATACTGTAAACAGAACCATTCTTCAGCAAGTGAACATACGAGTGACCTTCAGAGTTCAGATGTTTTTGCTGCAGAGAGAGAGACAGGGTTCCCAGGTGGTGGGCATGAAGCCAAAAAAGGACCTTTAAAGGACTTTATAAGGACCTCAAATCAGTTTAAAAGGACCTTTGCCGACATGACTTTACAGTACACCCCAATCTATTTGACATGCAGAACAGCAGACACTTACCTCTCATAAACGGAAGAACAGCTAATCCCATTTGACTGTCGTATTTAGTCTTTGCAATTCACGTCACTGTAGGCTAGGCCTAAGCAAAGCAGCAGCAGCAGGCGTGACTCACAGCCACTGTACCACGCTTCGCGTCTGCCACCGAGCAGAAAGCACACTACTGTTAGGGCCTAGGCCTATAGGCTGTATCCTCCTGCAGTAAGTACTGAGTTTCAGACGATCGCGTCGGCATCTTTCAACGCGCTTTGCAACTTGCGGTTTTGGTGTCGAAGGTGTTTCAGTTTCGTTCTCAAGTCTCTTTCTCTTCATAAAACAGGACTTAACAGTACCTTTCAAAAATTAAAAGGACCTCCTGATGAGTTAAAAGGACCAACTTGCTGAATCAAAGCACTTAAAAGGCCTTTTGACCAAAATCCAATTCCTAAGGACTTAAAAGGACTTGAAAGGACCCTACGAACCTTGGAGAGAGAGAGAGAGAGAGAGAGAGAGAGAGAGAGAGAGACAGGGAGAGTGTGTGCATGTGCGTGTGATGTGTGAGTGTGTGTGTGGCTTTATGTGTGTGTATGGGGTACTTGGATGTTCACATCCCTTCCAACACTCCATTGTCGTCATTGCTGTTGGCCTACACAGCACCATCATCGTCAGTGTGTGTGTGTGTGTGTGTGTGTTGTATTGCATTGTAGTGTACTGCATTGTATTGTATTGTATTGTATTACTCTTTCTTGTCACAACAGATTTTTCCGTTTGAAATTTGGGCTGCTGTCCCCAGGGTGAACACATTGCTACACTGAGAATGCCACCCATTTTCTTATATATTTTCTGCCTGCAATCTTATTGTGTGTGTGTGTGTGTGTGTGTGTGTGTGTGGCTGCGTGTGTGTGTGTGTGTGTGGCTGCGTGTGTGTGTGTGTGTGTGTGTGAGTGTGTGTGTACCAAGACAGAGACTCACCAGAGCAGAGATGGACCTGACCACGAAGGTAGGACTGCGGTGTCCAGAGGGAGAGAGAGAGAGAGAGAGAGAGAGAGAGAGAGAGAGAGAGAGAGAGAGAGAGAGTGAGTGAGTGAGTGAGTGAGTGTGTGTGTGTGTGTGTGTGTGTGTGTGTGTGTGTGTGTGTGTGTGTGTGTGTGTGTGTACCAAGACAAAGACTCACCAGAGCAGAGATGGCCCTGACCACGGAGATAGGACTGCGGCGTGCAGAGTCCGACAGTTCCGCCCTGTCCAACAGAGTGAGGGCCGCCTCCAGGCAAGGGTCCTCAAACTGCACACGTCACACACATCACACATACATGCATATATATCAATACATAACATGCACACACACATATAACAACCATAAATACACACATGACAGATGCAAAGATGCAAACACGTATTCATACACATCACACACATAACACACACACATGCACACACACATACATGCACATAAATACATACCTATCAACACACACACATCTATATCTATCAATCTCTCTCCCTCTCTCTCTATATATCTATATATATATTCATACATATACATATTTAACATGCACACATCACATATACTACAAGCACACACATATACATGTCACACACATCTCACATACATATAACATTCACACACAAACAAAACATCTACACACATATTCTCTAACATGCATACCCACCGTGCACACACATGAAACACAAATGTCCATAACAAACACATGACCCCGACATATACATACCCGATATAAACACATGCAAACATAACATACCCCTCCCCTCTCCCAACACAAACACTCGCTGCCATCTCATCTCAACACAGCTGAACTTGAACATCAACTACAGGATTTACTTCCTAAAAAGACTACAACTGTTCTTCAGATTTACATCGACACAAATGAACCTATTGTAGTTCAGAATAACACACGACCATTCAATCAATGCACAGTTACTGACACACAACCAGGCAATACAACACTACCAAATTACTCACACACATGCACAATACACATTAATGTGTTGACTGTTTTACACACACACACACACACACATTCACACACACACCATGCTGTACTTTTTTTTTTACTCACTGTGTTGTACATTTTACACAGTCACCATGCTGTATTATTTTACACAGACAGAACATGTACTGTTTTACAGCCTCCATGTTGTACTATTTTACACATGCACCATGTTGTACTGTTTCATACAGTCACCAAGTTGAATCATTTTACACACACACACCATGTTGTACTACTTCACACGTACACCATGTTGTACGTTTCACACGGTCTCCATCTTGTACTATTTGTGTTGCAGGTATACTGTTCTACACATACACTATGTTTTACTGTTTTACACACACGCACACACATACACACACCATGTTATACTGTTTTACACAGTCACACATACACTGTCACGGGGTGAACGGTCTAAGGGAAACAACTCATTCCCAGTTTTCCAATTTTGTTACGGGGATTGTCTCCCTTGAGTGGAATGACCGATTTCCTCTTTTGCAGTGAAGCTAATTTTGTGTTGTGAGAATTGTTATTTGGCCACTCTCATTATTAGAATGTGCATAGGGGTGTTAGGTAAGTGTGGGGTAGAAACTGTAAAATGTTAGTTAGCATCTCCTATTATTAAAATTTACGTAAGGGGGGACAGGATATGTATTATTGAGGTGATTTGTGGGTGGAAGAAAGGATTTGGTTTTATAAGAGAGGCTGTCTTCCCTTTCCGGTTGTGAGATGGTAGGGTCTTTTGGAAAATATCCCTTTTTGTATTAGGAAGAGGGGGAAGTGAGGCATTCTTGAGCTGGAAGAGCTGACAGAACATTCAAGTGGATGTTGGTCCATGTTTGATGGGACTTGGGCTTAGTGGGGAATCAGTGCTTTGATTCTCAGGCTAAGTGTGAACACTTCTATTGGGTCCTGGGGAGGCCGATCCAGCGAATCTCGGGGAGAGACCGACTCGGCGAGTTTTGAAGGAGGGGCCACGTGTTCGACTGGAAGCAGCAGCACGAGGCTCAACATTGGCTGGCAACCAACCGGGTGTGGAGACATCGGGTGTGGGGTCGTCGTCGGCAAACGTGTTGGAGAGGCCGGCCTGGGGCAGCTCCGAAGAGGCAATTGCGTCTACAGATGAGTAGAACTGTTGGAAGTTTTCCTCTCCCTAGCTAATTTCAGTGGCCATGATGTGTGAGTCATGAAATATTGGCTCTGGACTCGGGAATTGTGGACTTTATAAAGGACATTGGGTTGGTCTATTACTATAAGAGAAAAGTTTGGAAGAAAAGTCAGAGTAATAAAAAAAATTGTGGAACTGTTAATTGGGCTGGTCTATTTTGTACTGCATGTTTTTTTTCTTCTTTGGTACTAAAAGTTGGGTGATGGGTGTATTTTTGGTTGATGTGGAAATTGCCAGTTTGAAGCAAGCAAACTCAATTGAAGTAGTGTTGCCCCTGCTAGTAAACCCTAGATAATCCGAGCTAGACTAGCAGGGTGACACACACTGCATTGTAATTTTTTTCAAACACCAACACATTTTGCACTGACAGTAACAGTATAGAATATGTCTTTATTACCAAGTGTACCGGGGTCACAAGGAATATTTGGGAGAGGGGGTATGGGGCAGGAGGGGGGGGAGGGGCGGAATAGTACATAAATTGGAGGTACAAAGGTATAGAAAGGTATAATAACACAATGTCACTAAAGGCGCAATACGAACATAAGCATACGACACTAACTACTGCGAAATCTCAGTTTAACAAAATGTCACTGATGGCACAATACACAGACAAACACATGACACTAACTACTGCTAAGTCTTACAATACCAACACAAACATACGACACTACTACTTAACTGCTAAGTCCTACCTGACCAAAGTTCCAGGGTCGTCCGTGGTTGCTGAAGGCAGAGCCCACCCAGATTCTTCCACGATCATTCAACACATATTCTTCACGTCTGCCAATGTCGGACATATACACCACATCACCTGGAAAAAGACGAAAAAGATTGACGACGAATGAGGCATACACAAACACCATAAACAATGGAACAATAAAAACAAAATTTTAAAAAAAAAAAAAAACACCTCACAAAAACATACACAAACAACACTATACACATACATATGCACACACACAGGCATGACACACACACACACACATATACACACATTGAGTGTATGTGTGTGCTGGAGCGTTTGTGTACATACACATGAATTTGTATGTATGTACTTATGTGTATAGATGCGTGTGAGTATGTGTGTGCATGTATGTGTACACATGTTTACGTGTGTGCATGTATGTGCACGTGCATGAGTGTGCGCGTGTGTATGAGTGAATGTGTGTGTGTGTGTGTGTGTGTGTGTACGTGTGTGCGAGTGTATATATATATATATGTGTGTGTGTGTGTGTGTGTGTGTGTGTGTACGAGCATGTGTGTGGGGGTAAGTGTGTGTGCATGTGCGAATGTCTGAGTGTGAGTGTTAGTGTATGAATGTATGTACGTGTGTGCGTATTTGTGAGTGTGTGCGCATGTGCACATGCATATACATGTTTATGTGAATTTGTGAGTGTGTGTGCACACATGTGTATGCATGTTTATGTGTTTGTGTTTATGTACTTGTATATGTGTGTGTGTATGTGTGTTTGTATGTGTGTATGTATGTATGTACATGTGCAAGTATATATGTCTGTGAGCACGTGAGTGTGCGTGCGTGTGTGTGCGTGTATGTGTGTATGTATGTATGTATGTATGTATGTATAGATGTAGGTAGGTAGGTAGGTAGGTACCTATGTATGTATGTATGTATCTATGTACACATGCATGTGTGTTTCTGTGTGTGCACATGCATATGTGTATGTGTGTGTGTGCATGCACATGCGCGTGTGTGTATGCACTGGCCCACCCACCTGCACACCAGGGGTTGAAGAGAAGGATGACGCTGAAGTCTTCCACCTCGTAGCGCCTGACGGCCTTGACGTCGTTCTGCTTCAGCAGAGTCTCCACGAACAGCTCGTACTTGCCGATGATGGCCGTAGCTGGGCTGCTTACCGCCACCTTCAACACCTTCTCACTGAAAGAAGGAGAAGTAGAAAGAAAAAAGAAAAAAAAGCAACAACTTTAGTTTTTCTTCTTGCACATGTCTTCTTTTTATTTGATAAAAATGACATGTGTTTAAAGGACCCATAGCCTGCTTATGTCTTTTACTGGATATAAATAATACAACTTTAACCCTTTCAGGGCCAGTCAATTTTGAGTGCAAAATTCCCTTGTGCTACAAACACAGAAAATATGGCGTCTAATAACAGCTGGGGATTCCCCCTGTGATGTGAAGAAAATATGGCATGTGCTACCACCGAACATAAAGAGCAGTAGGTTCATGGATAACAGACCCATGATCTGATCACCCTTCAGTGATGTGGGTCCTCTACCTAGCTGCTGCATAAATGCGAGGTTGGCAGTGAAAGGGTTAAAGGTCCCACCATTGTCTACTTATGTCTTTTACTGGATATAAATGATTTAAGTTTAATGGTCCCATAGTCTTTTTTTCCCCAGCAATAGCAGTGAATTCAAATCCACTGTGTCGATGGCTCGGTCATCCCCCCCCCCCCCCCCCCCACTCCCATCCCAAGAAATACAAGCGTGCAAAGACAATTCGTTGGTCAAGATCATCTCATTCTGGATGCATATGATACAGCTGAGAACGGCTGGTTTAAAAGAAAAAAAGTTATACTCTGAATCGTAAGTATGAACTTACTTCAGTGTGAATTTTAGTGGTTTCTAACCAACTTCCTTGCCAAAACTGGTTCATGAAAGTCTTTCTTGGATAGCAGGTTTATGTCTGAATCTTTCGTAAGAGAGATAAAAGAAAATCGTAAGTTTTAGTTTCTTTTCTGGTTCTACCTGTCGGTCTGTCTGTCTCTGCATGTCACACACACACTCTCTCTCTTTCTTCACTTGTGTATATAAATGAGTTTGTTGTTTTTTCCTTTTCCTTTTCCCCTCATCAATGTCGTACCATCACTACCACCACCACCACCACCACCACACCATCATCATTATTGTCATAGTTGTCGTCATCGTCACAATCAATGATCACCACCACCACCATCATTAATTATCATCATCACCACCACCACCACAATCATCAATGTAGTAGATTCACTCAAAACAACAACCCACGCGAGTTACCTCCCATACAATATATCATAATCAACATCATTATCCTTGGTCCCTATGAGCTCTGTCGGGAACCTTTGGGGCACCGTGATGTTGACTCGTGCACTGGCCTTTTCCATTCTGGACGATCATGTGTGAGTGAGTGTGTCTCAGCAAAAGTCAGCTGAGACATCATTATCACCGCTATTATAAACACAAATGACGATGACGATGATGGTGATGATATACAGCCATCATAAACTCAAGTGACGATGAAGGTGATCAATGATGTCACCACCATCATCACCACCATATTTCCCCCCTTTCACAACCAACACCATTAACTCTCTCCATACAAACGGCGAAAGAGACGACGTCAACAGCGTTTCATCCCAATTACCACCATCAAAATATTGCAAGCGGAACGCTCTTATACTGAAGAGGTGAATGTTGACAAAGAATACCACAGTTCTGACGACGGAAGCTAAAGGTTGGGTCATTCAGACACCCACTGGACATCTGAGGGATCCGTGTAGAGGAGAAGAGAGGACTGGCCGTACTGAGTGAGTTAACAGCCATCCCTCCTCCAGGTCCCCACCCACCTCCCCACACACACATACCTGCAGCTGCTGACTGTGGCTGACCACTGGGCGCTGAGGGTGGCCACCTCGGAGCGGTTCTTCAGGTCCAGCCTCAGACGGACCAGGGTGCCCTTGCTCTCCTGGGGACGGGGACCTGCCATGGGCGACACACACAAGCAAACGCACACACCACACACGCAAGCACATCCTCACACACGCGTGTGCACCCCCCCACACACACACAAACTTAAATGCATGCACGCATGAGCTTGCGCGCACACACACACCTCTGAATACTAATATCTCTTAGTGGAAAGACGAAAAAATTGATAACTACAAAAAAGATGAATGTGCGCGTGCACACACACACATACACAGAGAACACACACACAAACACCCCCATACACATGAATATTATCGTTTCATGGAAAGATGTAAAACTAAAGACAACCTGATACACAAATGTGCACACACACACACAAATACTGATATCGCTTAGCAGAAAGACGTAAAAAAAAAAAAACCCACTGAAGACTACCAGACACATGAATGTGCACAGATACACACGCACACACGCCGACAACTCACAACCTCACCCCTATCCCACCCACACCCCCCATCCCTCTCCAAACTGACCCACAGTGAACTGCAACACCACGGAGTCCGCGTCAGGGTCAATGTCACGGTCAAAGGTGACGGTGAGGTCAAAGGGCATGCCCCGTCGGACCACCAGGTCATCGGATTCATAGTCCGTGGTGAAGTGGGCGTCACTGTTGGTCAGCACGTTTTTCTCCACCTTCTCCACCCCCAGAGCTTTCCCTGGAAGAAGAGAAGAAAAAAAATCACGTTACGTCACATCATACGTGATCTCCATCATTTGACGTCAAATCCAATGACAACCCCCCCACACCCTTTGTTGTTGTTGTTGTTGTTGGCTCACGTGTGCATTTACACGCAATTTGAGACTGTGTAATAAATAATACGGTGTTTCAGTTTGTGTGTGTGTGTGTGTGTGTGTGCGCGCGTTCGTATTAAAAAAAAAAAGTGTGTGTGTGTGTGTATGTGTGTATGAGTGAGCACGTGTGTAAATGTACATGTGCGTGTGTGTAAGTGTGGGTGTATGTGTGCAGCTTCGCATATATGTATACATATGTAACATGAAGACCAGCTCACAGTCTTAAATTTATGAAAAACCACAAAAAGACGAAATAATAACAGCAAGTTTGTTTGGTTTTTTTGTTTGTTTGTTTTATCCCGGTCCAGAACATGACTTGGGCCTACTAACACACCAGCATCAAAATGCACTTCTCACACCCGAGTAGGCTGCCTTACCCGGGGTGTCAATGACCTTGAGGGTTATCACCAGGTTCCTGAAGTCATCGTCGGTGATGTTGAAGAAGCGGCCATCCTGGTCCCCTCCTCCCAACAGGACGAGACGGCGCGCTCGGCTGTAACCAGGCATCGGTACCGTTAGAATTATTGTTGTTAATTAATCTGTCAGTCACGCACCGGTGCAGTCATAACAAGAATAATAATACTAATAGCGACAACAACAACACCAAAAGAAAAACAATAACACTAACAATAATAATTATAATAATAAAAACAACAACAACAATAATGAGGTGAGGATGAGGATGCAAACTGACCATTATATGCCACCGCTCCACACAGTAGCAAGTCTTCGTACTTGAAGGCCCTTACAGTTTCATGAAGGAAGGTGGCTGAACGGTCAAGACGCTTACCTGACACTTCAGTATCTGTGAGCGTCTGGGTTCGAATCCTGCTTTTGCCCTTTCTCCCCTTGTTTGACTGGAAAATAAAACTGAGTGTTTAGTCATTCGGATGAGACAATAAACCAAGGTCCCGTGTGCAGCAAGCACTTGGTGTACTGAAAAAGAACCCATGGCAACATTCTATACAAGTTATCCAATCTTTTTTTTTTTTTCCTCAAGGCCTGACTAAGCGCGTTGGGTTACGCTAATGGTCAGGCATCTGCTTGGCAGATGTGGTGTAGCGTATATGGATTTGTCTGAACGCAGTGACGCCTCCTTGAGCTACTGAAACTGAAACCAATCTGATGGGTACATAAATATATAAGCACTCACCCAAGGCCTGACTAAAGCGTTGGGTTAAGCTGCTGTCAGGTATCTGTCAAGCAGAATGGTGTAGCGTATAATTATGGATCTGTCCGAACGCAATGACGCCTCCTTAAGAGACTGGAA
>NC_134884.1:40593572-40611072 GCF_041734735.1 Babylonia areolata
TACTTCACGTTTTGGCGGGAAAACTGTAACACTTCAATGCACCCCCCCCCCCACCCCCCCACAACAACACCGGCCATAACTCCCCTCCCCTTCCGAGTCCGGGTGTTTCGTGTTAAACCCCTTTCTTCCTATAGACCCCCCTCCCCGCCCTTCTTTTCCCTCCACTGTCTAAAAAATTCATCATAATATTCTTTCCTTCAGATGGGCCACCTCTCCCTCCACTCTTGTCCTTCCTCTCGCAACCGGCTGTTCAAAAATGTTTTAAGGTGGGGGTGGGGCGGGGGGATGGGGGTGGGGGGCGGGGGTGAGGGGGTATCAGCCAACTCCCCGCCCTTTAAAGTGGATTTTGGTTCGAAGCAATTTGCCTTATTCGAAAGCGTTGGTCGAGTTGCCTCAGGCTTAAAATAAACACTGAAAAGGAGAAAGATTAAATAAAATAAAAAGAAGAAGAAGAAGAAAAGGAACGCTTTCTTGTTGAGTCAGTGTCAGGTTTACAGCGGGGCTGGCTTTGCGAGGTGGGCTTTCGTTTTTCACTTGACTTCAATGACATTCACCCCAATGGCGTGCCCTGGCTTTTAAACTGGAGCCAATCAAAAGGCAGTATGACAACACGACCCTATTTTCACAGCGCCTGCTCAACCACCACACACGCCAAACATTCACACCCCGACGCCGTTCACATCTTCTGTTGCTGACAGCAATAGTTCAGTTCCACTTTCTCAAGGAGGCGTCACTGCGTTCGGACAAATCCATACACGCTACACCACATCTGTTGAGCAGATGCCTGACCAGCAGCATAACCCAACGCGCTTAGTCAGGCCTTGAGTGCATGCTTACATATTTGTGTACCTATGAAAGTGGATTTCATTTTACGTAATTTCGCCAGAGGACAACACTCTCGTTGCCATGGGTTCTTTTTCAGTGCGCCAAGTGCGTGCTGCACACGGGACCTCGGTTTATCGTCTCATCCGAAAGACTAGACGCTCAGTTTGATTTTCCAGTCAAACTTAGGAGAAAGGGCGAGAGCGGGATTCGAACCCACACCCTCACGGACTCTCTGTATTGGCAGCTGAGCGTCTTAACCATTCTGCCACCTTCCTCTTTTAACGGTGTGAGAGTATGATGCATAGATCTACATATCTCTTTACATGTAGATATTATATTTAGATATGTATATATAAAACAACCTCAAAAAGTTTAACGTCAAAAGATATGAAAGATGTGGCCGCTGGCATGTTTCAATGATATACAAAGTCAGGCATATCTCTATGGCTGTCGTGGGTATTTTTTTCAATGTCCAACTGACCCTCCTCCCTCCCACCTTTTTTTTTAAAATGACGAGCGGGTAATGACCCCCCCCCCCCCCCCCCCCCCCCGTACCCCATCCTCCCCTCCCTCTCTCTATGTCCCTCTGTGCCTTCTGCTGTTCCTGTTCGTTCAGTTACTATGTTTTCAGAACCCCCTCCCACTGTTTAGACTTATGCGTGCAAGATAAAATAATGGTACTCCAAAGATCAAACCGCTTCTAACTTTCCCTTTTTCTTTCATATATCATCACACACACACACACACAGTCTTGGGCAACTGGTGTTGTTCTTTTTAATCTCCGATACGACGAAACGGTCACTACAGAAACTGTTGCACCACTCAGGCTAATACGTGCTTCTTTTCTGCAGCAGCGACACTATGTCTTGATGACATTTGCTGACATGATCTCAGGTCTGTGCGCGTGTGTGCGCGCGCGCGCGTGTGCGTGCGTGTGTGCGTGCGAGTGTGTGGTGTAACTGGTGCTTTACCGTGCTGTATCATTATTTTCTTATTCTGGTCCATTATAAACCATTCCATTCCATACAATTACTTGTAGAATGGCCCTTGTGATCAATTTTGCTATTAGCAGAAAAACAAAGAAAAACAAAATGGAAAAAAAAAGAGAAAAAGAAAGAATGGATGAATGCATTGCACGGTGAGTGTGTGGAGATATATAACTTATACACTTTCGTCTGACGATCTGAGGGTCCTGGTTTCGGATCCACCTCACGGCGCCTGATTGGTTGAAATCAAAAGTGAAGTTTGTTCGCATCTCCCATAGCGACGTGATGTGAAAACCTGCACGTGCCTTTACCCCCTTCGTATGTACAGGTACGTACGCAAAAGTTCAAATCTACACGTCAAAAATATGTTTTAAAACAAATTTCATTCCACAGAAACATAATCAAATCAGCTGTATTACATATAAGTCAGAGCACAACAAGCGAAGCTTATAACCGTGCTATAGACTGGTTATTGTTAATGAACTGACTGCAGTTTAGAAATAAAAGAACATGAACTGGAATGAAATACGTAAAAAATATCACTATTAATGTCAGCGTTCGGTGATTCAGTATGGAAAGAAGAACATACTCAGCGCATACACCCCCCCAAAAACGGGTGTATGGTTGCCGAAATGGCGGGGTATAAACGGTCAAATACGAAAAAGCTCACTCATACATACGATCGAGTGAATGTGGGAGCTCAAGAAAAAAAAAGAAGAAAAAGATGAAAAAGAATATACACGGTTCACAAAAGGTTCAGGACCACTTGGGAACTTGCACACTTTTCTGCTGTGAAATGATACTGAATTTCCGGCAAACAGGGGCGAATGCAACAAATGTAATGAACACCACTTGTAACCAGAGGTACTTTCTTGCACTTACACTTCCTTTAAAAAAACAAAAACAAAAACAAACAACAAAAAAACAAACAAACCCAAAACAAACAAAAAAACCGAACAACTAATAAATTATTTACAAATCACTGACTGCGTCTGACTGTAAATTTTTGGTTGGCACAGTCTTTCGTCTACTTGGGAAGCGTGGTTGACCGACAGGGAGGCACGGACCGAGACGTCACAGCCAGAATCGGCAAGGCAAGAACAGCTTTCATCATGCTCAAGAACATCTGGGCATCTGGAGCAATCAGTATGGAAACCAAACTCCGCATCTTCAACTCCAATGTGAAGTCAATTCTGCTCTACGGATGCGAGACATGGCGGACAACACAGACGATGCAGCAGAAAATTCAGACATTCTTCAACACCTGTCTGAGGCGCATCTACAAGATCCGATGGCAGGAGAAGATCCGAAACGAAGATCTGTGGGAGCGAGCGGGACAGGAACCAGTGGCCAAGCAGATATTGCGGAGGAAGTGGGGCTGGATCGGACACACCCTCGGGAAGCCAGCGTCCAGCATCACACGCCAAGCCCTGACCTGGAACCCGCAGGGAAAGAGGAAGAGAGGCCGGCCTCGAAACAGCTGGAGGCGAGATACCGAGGCAGAGCTGAAGCAGCAAGGGACCAACTGGACTGGAATGGCCAGAACAGCCCAGAACAGAGTGCGATGGCGAGGGGTCATCGATGGCCTATGCTCCACCAGGAGCGATGGGCAAAATGAATGAATGACATCGACTTTTCAAACACATTATTTCTTCAAGGCTTTCATCAGCATTGCACGTGTCTGAAACAGCCGTTTTGTGCAATCGAGGAGCGGCCAGTGGTACACCATATTCAACCAGTATAATCGAAATTGTTTCTCAGTTAAAAAACAACAACAAAACATGAACACACACACACACCAAAAACAAACAAACCCAAAACCTTTTATGAAAACACGTCTGCTCATACCTTTATGAAGAGGTCCCTAACTTTTTGTGAACCCTGAATATCGCTCTTCATTTTCTTTCACCTGGCTTCCTGTGCAGGAAGACACCATGGTGGGAAAGCACGGGTTGTAGGATTCGTGACTGCCGACTGCATGATATACTAATTATTTTCCTTCATCTTGACGAGAGTTTACAATTTCGGCAGGAGAGGAGGAGGTATAAGCGAAGAACAACAAGAAGAAGAAAAAGGTGACGACGACAAAGAATAAAAGCAACATGGTAGAACTGACAGATTAAACTGAGACTACGTTGAAGTTTGATGGGAGTTTTACCATACAGCAGGGACCCCCGAAAAAATTACTGTCCCACTCTTCGTCTTAGCAAATAAAGACCCATACTTCCTTCGGGTTTTGAAAGCCAGCATATACATGGCTCAATACTGACTGGACCAGATTGCGACAGCGCACGCTTAAACTGTAATTCTTTCATGGCCGCGTCCTTCAAAAATCGAGTAGAACTCGATGAAACTTTAGCTTACAGGTAAGTATCATTTAATTTTTCAACTTCCGAACAAGATCAAGAATGAAAACTCACGGAAACAGATTTTTTTTTTTTTTTTTTTTTTTTTTTTTTTTAGAAAAGATGACTTTAAATGTCTTTTTTCTTTTCGTTTTTTCTTAACTCACGTACGCACGCAGACACACACACACACACACAAACACTCGCGCGTGTGCGCATTTCGAAAATCATAATCTGCATTTTGTGAGAGTTTCAGAAGACTGATCTCGGGTATTCTGATTTTGGCAGAGTTTCGATCTTATCCCTTTAAATTCAGACATCAGATTCTGATTGCTGACCAAACGATACAGAGGTTGAAGTATGTATGCATGACAAAATCGGTTCATTTAAATATCATGGAACGCAACTCTTTCCAATGAATTTGCTTTTCATGTTGTGTTCTTTTTTCTTCTTTTTTTATCCGTCATAATTATATTTGTCGAATGTGAGCACACACTGAATGGGGCTGTGACCCATTCTATTCTCTCTCTCTCTCTCTCACACACACACACACGCGCACACACACACACACACTGACACAAACACATAGCTAGAATCTGTTTTTATTTTAATCAGCAACGTATTCTGGTGCACAAACTCGCAGACTACCCCTACCAACTCCCCATCCCTACCGCGCCCTACCTAAAACCCTTATCCGCCCCCTTCAACTCCATGTGTTTAAACACGCCCACCCCTCCCCAACCTCTCGGTGCCCCCACGCGCACTTTGAGGCCGACACACGTGGGTGGCTAAGTCACAAGTTATTCTGTTTGGCGGGAGGGTGTAAAACGCAACGGAATACACGGAGTCTCCTTAGTGGGGTATACAGCCGAAAGTAGGCTATCATCTGGCTAACCAAACTATTTATATAATTATCTTAAATGTTTTCTCGCAAGTAACAGTAAGGGAATTCAAAGAAACCAGCGTGTACTTCAACACTGCTTACACTGCATACGTGCAACGACTACGAATTCACAGTACTGGCAAAACCAGGCCGTGCTTTTAAATGAAACACTGCAGTTCACATTCCCGCAAACAGCAAGCAATCAAAGCTCCTCTTCGCTTCATTTCATTTCTAACTAACATGAACGCAGTGGTGGACAACTGGATAAGAGCTCCGTTATTAGTAGTTGTACGAAGAAGCTAGGATGGACTGACTTGATAAAGACGGGGATACTAAAAGCACGGGCTTGGCTCACTGAACTGAACTGGCTCGATGGCTTGGCGGACTGAATCCTTTGGCAACGCGCTCTTCCCTGGAGGACATCAGTTCGGAATTCCACACAGACAAACCAGCTGACAAGACAAAATCTCTACGGTGCAATGAGATACCCTGCAACAGTTGTGGTCTTTTTTCAGTTGTGCCATTTAATTGTTCACTCTGCAGACAACCCATTGTTAGGGACGCCTAAACTGGGAAACCCCGCCTCTCATTCTCCCCCATGCCACCCCCCCTCCTCCCCACATTCTGTTAAAAATAGTACGGTACGGTTTTCTTCACGGGTTGAGGAATGGGAGGGAGAGGGGTAATACTTGTGTATTATTTAGTCTCTGTCTCTCTCCGACCACATAATAAAATTATGAGGGGTTTGTTGACTTTCTCACTCCGCGGTTTTTCTGTCATCCAAACCCTTCACACACACACACACACAGCTTACTCATCTACTCTCTCTCTCTGTACTCACTACAGTACGCTATTGAATACTGCCAAACTGTGGTCATGACCATGACCTCTTATGGGGTGGGTTCCCCTTTACCCAAATTGAACTTTACAGTGCAGCAGTTGTTATTACCACTTCACTGATCGTTGACAGGGCAATCTGCTTGGCGAGCTCTTACTTAGCTCATGGTACGTGGCTCCGCTCTTGTTCGTTTGTACCCACACCACTCCCCTCTTATCTCTTCCCCTCCCTGAGAACAGACAACTTCCCACAGTGCTGAATGAGAGAGAGAGAGAGACAGAGAGAGAGAGAGAGAGAGAGAGAGAGAGAGAGAGAGAGAGAATGTAAGTGTATACTTGCATGCGCGTTTCTGTGTGTAGTAGTAGTAGTAGTAGTTGTTGTTGTTGTGGTGGTGGTGGTGGCAGTCATAGCAGCAGCAGAAGTAGTCATGGGAGTTACGTATTATCAGATATGGAAAAACCATCAGGTGGTTAAGAATATCTGGGAGTAAATTCATGTGTGTGTGTGTGTGTGTGTGTGTGTGTGTGTGTGTGTGTGTGTAGGTATCAGTAGCTCAAGGAGGCGTCACTGCGTTCGGACAACTCCATATCCGCTTCACCACATCTGCCAAGCAGATGCCTGACCAGCAGCGTAACCCAACGCGCTTGTGTGTGTGTGTGTGTGTGTGTGTGTGTGTGTGTGTGTGTGTGTGAAAGAGAGAGAGAGAGAGAGAGAGAGAGAGAGAGAGAGAGAGAGTTTGTGCATTCATGTACGAGCGAGCATTCGTGTGTGCCTGATCCTTCATGACAATATCTTTTAAACAGAAACCTCGAAACTTTCTTTTTATCTTATACACTGCACCACGATGTACAGAGACGTCTTCAAGATTTAAGTGTGTGTGTGTGTGTGTGTGTGTGTGTGTGTATGTGCGTGCGCGCACAAGTGTGTGTGAGTTTGTATATGTAGTGTGTGTGTGTGTGTGTGTGTGTGTGTGTGTGTGAGCGCGCGCGCTCGCGCAAACGTGTGTATGCCTTGTGCGAACTTCAGAGAGCGGCAATCATTTTTTCACTACACTGATCACTGACAGGGCAATCTGCTTTGCGAGCTCTTAGCTGTTTGGTACGTGGCTCCGCTCTTGTTCGTTTGTACGTACCCACACCACTTTCCTCTCTTCCCTTCCTGTGAACAAACGACTTCCTCCCTACGGCAGTGCTGATATGATATATGACAGTGAGCGTGCAAGTGAGAATGTGTATAATTATGTGCTTGTGTTCCCATGAGTGTGTGCGTGTGTGTAGTGCTGAGAAGTAGTAGTAGTAGCAGCAGTAGTACTGGTAGTAGGAGTAGCAGCAGCTGTAGTAATAGTAGTAAGAGTTGTACTGGTCTTCAATTTTATGTATTCGCGTTGAGTGAGAGCGGAAGGGGAAAAAAGCGGGGTGGTGCGTGCTGTAAATTTATAAATGTGTCTGAGCGTGTGTGTTGGCCCGCGCGCGCTCGTGTGTGTGTAAGTGGGGGCATGTGTGTGTAAGTGCGCGCGTGTGTGTGTAAGTGGGGGCATGTGTGTGTAAGTGCGCGCGCGCGTGCGAATGTGTGTGTATAAGTGCGCGCACGCGCGCGCGGTCATCTGAACATGCACCCATCTCTCTTCCCCCTTCTCTGAAAGTATCTCTGGTGCTCACTGCTTTGACTGCATACACTACTGTCTGCGGAAAAATCAGCATAATTTCACCAATTCCTCAAGAAAAAAAAAAGAGTACAGGTTGCTAATTCAGTGGTCCTTTACTTTTGTGAACCCTGTGTATACATCTCACTGGCCGGGACACCTTAGGAGCACAATGGTTGACACATAAGCACGTATCCGTGTCCGTGTGTACATGGAGTGTGCACATGTAATTAATTCAGCAAACACGGCTGGTATTGAATCGATGTACGAACACGACTTGCCACAATACGTTATGCAAGCACCAAATAGGTTAGGAAGGCCTAACTGCAAACAGTCGAAGCGACCAGCTCAACGTGTGTACGTATTCTACAGATCACAGGCTGTACAATCGTCAAATGTAGCTGCTCTATTTTTGAAGGCTTTCTGAAATGGTTGCACCAGGAAAAGTGCTACTTCCCCTTTTCAACAGTTGAAATAGCTGGGGTGTCTGACGGTAAATGCGCACGGGAAATTCTAATTGCCAACGATGAGTTTGGGCACATGTGGACAATTAAAACAGAAGCAGGTCTGGAATTCATTAGATATATTATTATTGGAACATCGCACCAGACTTGTTGTACTGCTGGTTTTGATCACACATGCACACACACACACACACACACATACATTTAAACACACACCCCACACCACCCACAAGCACACCCTTTTGACAGCGCTCAGTAACTGTGCAACATCGTTCGCAAATACACTCACGTCAAAGTACACCATGGTCTAACTGCAAACAACACTGTTTTGGAGATTCCTGTCACAACTCGCGTTCTGATCTGTCACCGACGTGGTTTTTACATTCTCCTAGCACTGGTAATGCACGGTTCGTTCAACATAATATCCAGTCATATCAACTATTTTAAACTGTGTCAAAGTTCAAGTCCTACTTGCTTGTTTCCATTGATTTTAGGATTGTGAGAGCACGTTTGTGAACTTGGTCGGCTGTGGTGCGCGAGGAGAAGAAAGAGCGCGGAAACAGACAGAAATAGCTGATGTTTGACTAGTTCTTTGAAATGAAAAATTATTAAGCTATCAGAACGAGATTGAAGCAGACGCTAAATTGTGAAATGTGTGCGATGAGCATGCTTCGAAGTGGGGCGGTACACGAACCGTTCGCAATTATACGCTGCTGGCAATTAGGCCTACATACCCTATTGCATACCACAAGTGTGCTGGTCCGCGACTATCATTTTTTTTGGAATCTACTGGTAACTCTTCTCTCTCTTTATGATAAACTGAACGACGATCTCTTCTCTCTGTTTCTCCCTTCCATGGAGTTCAAATGAAGCAAAATGAAAAGATAGCCCCCGTCTTGCTCCGAAGCGTCCGACTGGAATCAGTGGTGATGGACTGATAAAACATGTGGCAGATCAAAGGAAGAAAAGGAACGAAACTGCCGCTGGGATGAAAACACGTCACTACTACTACAACTATTGCACTACTAAAAATGAAAAAAATAATAAAAGAAAGTACCTCTATAACGCTGACTTTTGTGCAGAGACAAATCAAAGCGCTTTCGCGCCAGTCATTCACACACATGCATAAATCTGATTCTATGGGGTTTAAGTCAAAAGAAAAAATTCGTGTGAACAGAAAGCTTATGAGTGTGGACAGGAAACAGGATGCAAAGAGGCGGGAAAGAGGGAGTGGGGTGAGGATATTTCGGAAAGATGCACTGACGGATTGTCTCTCAAAACCGGACCAGCGCGCTGAGTCTATGCGTTAGCCAGACATCTTTTTTCCAAGTAAATGTGCTCTCGTGATCATGGATCAGTCCGCATGCTCTGCCGCCTCCTTGGAACTGAGACTCACGACAGACTGCATATTCGTGACTTTTACTTCTGTTCCAGTATTGCAGGGACGCCTCCATCAAGTGCTATAACCAAACGGGCGCAATAACCGAGTGGTTAAAGCGTTGGACTTTCAGTCTGAGGGTCCCGGGTTCGAATCTCGGTGGCGCAAGGTGGGTAAAGGGTGGAGATTTTTCCGATCTCCCAGGTCAACGTATGTGCAGACCTTCCAGTGTCTGAACACCCTTCGTGTGTATACGCACGCAGAAGATAAAATACGCACGTTAAAGATCCTGTAATCCATGTCAGCGTTGGGTGGGTTATGGAAACAAGAACATACCCAGCATGCACATCCCCGAAAACGTAGTATGGCTGCCTACATGGCGGGGTAAATAAAGAAAACGGTCATACGCGTAAAATATTAAATGTAACATGTTTGAGTGTGTATGTGTGCGTGCCTGAAATCTGACTGAATGACACAGGAAACGAATGATGAGCGCCCAATGGCAGCCGTCAGTCGGCTCTATCCAGGTAGACAGCCTGTTGTGTACACAACTCCGTGTTTGTAAAGTCGGCGCTTTGAGCTTGATCTCCGACCGAGGATGGGCGCTATATAAGTATCCATATCAATCAATCAATCAGTCAAACACGCTCTGACACCCTCTCCTATCCCTAACTCATCCAACCAGCTATGTGAGTATAACATTACTGTTAAATCGATTATGCGTGCTATAGATAAAAACAATCACCTAATCGGCCTGTCCTTGATCTGTATGGAACAAATCATCAACGTAACCTCGAGCCATTTTCTATACTGATTTTTATAACAATCCGTCCACCCTTTTTATTTATTTTTATATTTTTTTAACCAGCATAACCACATGTGCACGAACACAATAAATTGAATAAAGGTTTTGGTCACGACAGGATATGTAAGTCATTAGTGGGTCAGTTCGCCGAGTTATTCTTGAAGCACGGTAATGGAGAAGGGTTGGAAGTGAAGCCGAGAAAAGGTGCAGGCTGTTAAGTGTTACTCCCCGTTTTATGGGAGAACCCCCATGGCCCGCTCCACTCACCCCACGGCGACAACTGTCCCTGTAATCTGCATTGGGGACTTCGGGAGTAGGAAATGGCTTCAGCGTGCACACAGCTTTTTATTATTGTTGTTGTCGTTTCTTCTTTGCTGCCCTACATAACAATGGGCATAACTGGCAGTGTGTATGTAAGTTAGTAGTAGTAGCAGTTGGTTGTGGTTTGAAGTCTTAAATCGTTGCACAGTACACACGAACTGCAAAAGAGTATAAAAAGGGTTAAGGTTTATACTGTGCTCACACGTTTGCATTGAAATGTGACTGTCCGAATCTGAAAGCCATGTTTCAGATACTGTGATTTTAACAAATTACCATACTCAACTTCTAATCAACCAAATTTATTTCTCATATTCCGTGATTTTAATATGCGTAACACAGAGGTTTGTTTTACAATTTGGGCCTGTATTGATTTCTATAATCACCGGACAAAAGCAGCAATAACTATTGAAAATGCAAAGTTTTCTTCGATTTATACCTTGTTTTCTTTCTTTTTTTCCCCGTTAGGTTTCCAAGTTTCTTCTGCAACAATGACATGACAAAGTACTAATATCGACAACCCGCTTTCCCCCTGACCTTATCAGAAGGCAATAATTGATTAGAAGGCAATTATTCGGACGAGACAATAAACCGAGGTCCTGTGTGCAGCATGCACTTAATTAACGCACGTAAAAGAATTCTCGGCAACAAAAAGGCTTGTCGTCAGCGAAGTGATTTAGAAAAACCTTCTTTAACAGTAAAACACACTTGCTGACAGAAAAAAGGAAAACAAATATGGGTGGCGCTGCACAGTGGCGACGCGCTCTCCCCGGGGAGAGCAGCCCGAATTTCACACATTCTGTTGCGACAAAATGTAATACAATCCAATACAATACAATGCAACACAATACTATACAATACAACGCAATGAAGAACAGAACCGAAGCTTCCAAACACAAGTTAAAAATAAAATTCAGCAGTTAAGTTGCGCCTCGTACACATTTGGTATCGCTAACCCGTTTCCTCTGTGGGGGGGAAAAAAAAGAAAAAGAAAAAAAAGCACCAACCTCTTCACTCTTTGTGAAGGTGAAAGCCAATACCCCTCCCTCACCCCTCCCCTCACTCTCTTCCGCTTGAGTCTGGGTGTTTCAGTAGCAGTTTTACGGAAGCCGTCAAAGCATGCGAACTTTCATATACGCTACGCCACATCTGCTGTTGTTGTTTTTAAGGGGGAGGAGGGGGATCGGGGGGTGGGGGTGGGTAAACAGATGCCTGACATACACATAGCCCCAACGTGCTGGTCAGAGCTTTGAGAACCTAACATTGGTATGCATAAAAAGGTAAAACTAAAATGAACTATAATAAACAAACAGGCAGCCAGTAAATAAATTAAAACAGAACACAATAATGGAACACAGACTGTCTCAGACATTAGTACTGACATTGTACTTTGATAAGAGTCTCACGTTAAGCAATCCCCCATTTAATACTCCACACCCTCCACTTTCAAAATTATACTTTTTTTAAAATTTTATTTAGTAAAGTGAAGTGAAAATACGTGATTTGATTTGGACGGCGTTTGTTTCCAGAACAACTTTCTTGTTCCCGAGGAAATTGATCTCTCTCTCTCTCTCTGTCGCACCCCCAGGTTGCCATGGAACTAAAAGTAAAGAAAGATGAGCATATCTTTTGCATTTCTAAGCAAATCGCCTTTGCTATCAAATCAAGAAACGGTAAGATTTTTGTCTTGAAATCGTGTCAGAGCTTCGTAATTTAATCTCCTCTAATCTGCTGAACTTACTTTCAACTTAGTTTCAGTTTCCTCTCACGCTACACTGAATTGTGTTGTGTTTCGATTGGGGCTGTTGGTTTGTCACTGAAATGTATCATTCTTCAGTCTTCTCTGTCCGATCTTTCCTGGATGTGGGTACATAGAGCGACTGATAGGGGAGGGGGGAAGGGAGGGAGGGAAAGTGACAGAGACGGGGAAGGAGAGAGAGGGGAAAGGATGGAGGAAGGGAGAGAGGGGGATGACAGAGGGTGCGAGAGAGTGGGAGGGAGAGGGAGAGTGTGAAAGATAGAGAGAGAGGGGTGGAGAGACACTGAGAGACAGAAAGAGGCATATAAAGAGAGAGAAGAGAGAGAGAGAGAGAGAGAGAGAGAGAGAGAGAGGGGGGGGGAATTTAAGGTAGGTATACTGGATGCCCTCAGCGTCTATCATTGCTTTTTTCATATACAGGAATAAAAAACATGATGGTTGATTATTCTGCAATTGTAAAGCTGTCTTCATGTGTCTCGGACTGGACATTCTTAATATGCTAATGGACACACACACACACACACACACACACGCTCGCGCTCGTACACACACACACTCACGCTGGCACGCACGCACGTACACACACACACACACGTGATAAAGAAGAGTCTCAACTCCGTCCGACAAACAAACGACCAATTTTAAATCTAGACAACCCTCGCCTGACTCAGCGATTTTCGCAGAGAGAAATGGGGGTGGGGGGGGGGGGGGGGGGGGGAATGGACGCTGCCGTCATAAATGAAAAAGAAAAAAAAAAGTAACTAAAAAATGGAGGTCACTCAACAACTCAGTGTGTGAAACGCTTCAACAGCATTCGTTATTCATACCTGTTTTTCCCAACCCTCCCTCTAGCCCCCTACTGGTAAACCCTCTCCCCGAACCCCTTCTAACCTTTAAGCAAGCCTACATGGCGTCTCTGCGGTGATCCTGTCACCCCACTCACCCCACCCCATTACACCCCTCCCTCCCTTCCCCAGATGATTGTGTATGCACGACTGCTCCCGAATCACGTGACTACCCCAGCAGGCACCCAGGTCGGACTGACACACACACACACACACACAAACACACACAGTCACACTCCCCACAAGCTGACTTGATCAGTCGGATCTCACTCGTCAATCGATATAAACACACGATCCATGTACGATTTGAACCAAGGCTGACCCCAGAACTGAAAATAACCTTGACCTTAACTGCTGCAAGTCTGCTCGTCAAAAAAACAAAGGGCTGTCATCAACTCGCTGTGATCACACGGCAGAGAGAGCTTGCAAGTTTTTTTGTGACCCTGGGGGCATTGAAACGTTACATTCATACTACTTGTACTTTTACACACACCACACAAACAAAAAGACTGACGCCAAAAGAACAAAACCAAACAAACAAAAAAGCCCGTTCGAGCAAACACATAAATACACATTAATATTTTTTTCCTTAGGAATTAACAACATACTTGTCCATCATACACAGGCCAGGTTGTCAGTCATCATTCTTGATACGGACTTCTTCATCTTAGGAAAAGGACTGCATTACTTTTCGTTCAGCAAAAATCAAATTCACCACTCAGAGTACATAAAAGGTACGGACTGCACTTCAAGTGTAACTGTATGCCACTCTGATTTGATTTCACATCAGGATTCAGCAGCAGTCAAGGTGTTAAGGGCGAAAGTCATTAGACCGTTAACTCAACTCTACGGTGTGCAAAGCTATGGTGTTTGAAAAATGGATCTGACTTTGTTAACAAATATTTTCTTATATAAAGATATATATATATATATATATGTGTGTGTGTGTGTGTGTGTGGTGAGGGAGGGATCATCTTCAAGTCGTTTATCGGTGAACGCAATAAACTGAATAAGACGTCACTAAGATTTTCAGATAAGACGCCAGTGGCCTCTGAGCATTAGTCAGTGCTGCCAGGGTACCTTCTGCTACAATTACTACTATCTATATCAAAATCTTCATGAACTTTGCAGTACCCACTTAGACAACTTGAAATACAGGAGTTTAGTTGTGTTTGCAGGCATATCAATGTATTTGTAATCATTCGTTTGTTCTTGAAAGAAAACTGAGAACTTTCAGAGTAAGCAAGGGGTGTGGGGGTGGGGGTACCTAAAAAAAAAAAGCAATCCTGCTCAATAAACACACAAACAATAATAATATTATCTGAAAAAAAAGATGTATTTAACTTAATTGATAAATAGGTAAGCAATATACACTGCTGCTGTTGAACAAACACAAGATGTAAATTCTCTAAAAAGGTCTGACTATTACAGTGTTTTAAAATAAAGAAACAGATAAACCGATACAAGCAGTATAATTATTTTTAAAAAAAATCAAAGATGACGGTTAAAAAAACAACAAAACAAACAAAAAACCAAACAAACAACAACAACAAAACCCAGTCAGTTCGCCTGCAGATTGTTAGTCTGAAGGCTGTACACGGACAGCCTGAACATGACGAGTTTGAATCCATCCCTGCCCCCAGTTGAAAAACTGACATTCATACTGCATACCTAAGTACTTGCCATGCTGTTCTCGTTCTCGTGGTGTCAGAGTAGCAACACCCCCCTACCCTCTCGACCCTCAAGCCTTCCCCACCCTTTTTGTTCTGGCTAACGTGCACCTTCAACTGGTTCAAGATTGCACTATGCTGAGGGGAGGGGTACATAGTGGTGATACTTCCACAGAACGAAGGGGAAAAGCAAACATGGGTACAAACCAAACAAAAATAACCTCTTATTATACTAAGTTAGTGAGATGAAAGAAATGGGCAAACAAAACACACACACAAAGAATAATATCTATACCGACATAAAAGTGAGCTCAGCCAGGCATTATAAACTCAGAGCTCAGCAACCTATTACACACACTCATAGCTCAGCAAGGCATCAAAGGCACGGACTTGTGCGCTGCATGAGGAGGATCTATTCTGCTGTGTTGGCCATGCTGCCAGATGTGAGCGGAGCAATACCGTACACTCACAGCAGCAAAGCCCTGAGGCGGCGCCGTGCAGCGGCAACACATGTGTACACTGAAAGCCAAGCAGAAAGACTGAGTACTCACGACCTAGTGAAATAGCGATGACGACGACGGGCCTTGGGCGTCCGAGATGTGGACGGCGATGAGGAGGCTGGTGCTCGTCGTCTTCGAGGAGGCATTGTTGACTATGTCAGATGATGACGTGTGGCACACACAATGGAAGATGAAATCAAGTATACGACGACGGAACAGTCAAGTGTTCCCGTGCTGAGAGTCTGCTCTTCAGGTCTTGAATCTATTGAAACACACGGAAAACGTTTTAAAACGGTTGATTCTCTTTTACGTATCATATCAAATTTGAAAACCATGAAAGATTTTTTTTTTTTGGGTGGGGGTGGGGGCACTTAATTTCCGGTAAACGTGACAAAATTCCCTTCAGACTTAACATGTATAAGAAAAGCACGGATTACTATTATTATGCTCAGCACACTCTTTCAACAGTCATAACTAAGGTTAATTGTATCGACTTCTTGTTTGACAAACAGACCTTTAACATGCTCAGGTTTTGTACTGCCATTTGTTTAAAATCTAAACCCCACGTTATTTACTCCGATACGGCTTACACATGCTTCTCATTCACAATAAATTCTGTGATAACCTTTTCATCCACAATTCACCACACCCCGCAGGAAAATTAGGCATTTTTCTTTTAAACATGTGACACATTAGTTATCTTTAAAAAAAAAAAAAAAAGTTCAGTAAAAGAAGTCAAACCGTTCCGGCAAATCTAAGACTAATCTATTTGGTTTAGCCTATTTGAAAACCCGGCGCTGGTCTTCCTGCGAACAAGAGTAAAAAGGCAAAAACCTCTACACACGAGCGGCTAAATAGGACATAACCCACGAGCGGCATAGACGCCGGCCGGCTTATCAATAACCAAAAAGCATCCTCGTGTGCACAGCTGACAAGTTATTTTCCACCCACACTGTTGGAAACACATGTACACAAACACAACGCGGCGATTGAACTACCGGAAAACAAAGGCAGATCTACACACCACAAGCGAAAGTCGAAGCACAAGTTGGCGGCGTCTCTTAATCAAACTCACGTGTGCGAAAAAAAATAACACAAACTTGTTCTCTCACTCTTTCCTCAAGCCTATGGAGCCTCAGCACCACTTCAGTTCGCGGCCTTCCCCTTGTCGTCTGCTCCCAACAATCGAAACTGAATAGATCAGCGTCACACGTCCTGTTTGCGAAACACAGCCGAGTGAAGTGAATTGGAGCAACGCAGGTTAGGCCGAATGAGGAAAGAAGGCAGGTGTGTGCATTGACACACACAAAACACAAAGATCACAGAATATCGGTGTTGCTCCGTGCAGGGACTAGCTACTACCAAGAGGGACAGCGGAGGTAGGGGCGGTGGAGGCGGAGAGATCAGGCCGACACACCAGCCGCACTACTTTCCCCGTTTCAAAACAGTGCCAGCGAACCGTGAACACCCTGCACTGGCCTTGTCCTGCCCGTACCTGTTCCAGTTCTCTGTCCCCTTCCCACAGGCCACGGCACACGGTGTACAACTAAGTGATCAAACATACACTTCCCTAATCCATATAGCCTGTGTGTTCGCTCTTTATTTCGTTTAACATATATCCACAATTCTGATATTTTGACAAAAACCCACCCCCTTCATCACCACCCCACACACTGATGTCTTAAGTCATCACTACTTTCCCCTCTTCCTCTCTCCTCAATTAGCATTTAAAAAAATATTAACAAAATCAAGCAACCGTAACTAGTCTAGTCAACCAGTAAAACTGCAACAAAAAGCCAATGCGGCTCCTAATTAAACTCTGGACTATTCCAAACACGTATTGATTGTTATATAAAACGTACTTTCCAGTGGTAACAGATGGACCTGTTTTATTTGTAAACTATGATGACAGAGATACACATGTTTTCAGCTGTTGACATTCATAGACGATGTGCATAGGGCTAACTACATTACCACAAATGCAAGTAGGCCTCTGTGTGTGTGTGTGTGTGTGTGTGTGTGTGTGTGTGTGTGTTGTGGCTGAAGCCTGACTCAATGATGAACGTAGTCTAAACTGAGGCAGCTCTCGCTGAGTCGATTCCATTCAGGTAGGTAGCCTGAAGTGTTTGGATGTCTGTGCAGGCACGGTATCTAATAAGCTGTCATTTAATCCTTTAACATGCAAGTTTTACTCTCTCTCTCTCTTTTTTTTTTTTTTATAGGTTGTGCAGCACAACTGAAT
>NC_134884.1:40616072-40618572 GCF_041734735.1 Babylonia areolata
CCTACAGACTGTCAAGTACGTTGGTTTCGCCAACAGTCTGTCAAGTATTTTCGTTTCACAACAGTCTGTTCAAGTACGCTGGTTTCGCCTACGGTGGGTCAAGTACGTTGGTTTCGCCTACAGTCTGTCAAGTACGCTGGTTTCGCCAACAATCTGTCAAGTAAAGGCCTATTCGTTTCGCCTTCAATCTGTCAAGTATATTCGTTTCGCAATAGTCTGTCAAGTACGTTGCTTTCGCAACAGTCTGTCAAGTATGTTAGTTTCGCCTTGTCTGTCAATTATACCTACGTTCGTTTCGCCTACAGTTTCTCAAGTAAGTTCGTTTTGTCTGTAGACTGTCAAAGAACGTTCGTTTGGCCAACCTACTGTCAGATACGTTTGTTTTGCCTATATTCTGTCAAGTACTTATGTTTCACCTACAGTCTGTCAATACTTCTGTTTCTCCTACGTTTGTCAAGTACTTAATATGTTTCGCCTACAGTCTGTCAAGTATATTCGTTTCGCCTTCAGTCTGTCAAGTATATTCGTTTCGCCTGCACTATCAAGTAGATTCCTTTCGCCGACAGACTATCAAGTGCGCTGGTTTCACCTACAGTCTTTCAAGTACCTTCGTTTTGTCAAAAGAATGTCAGGTACTTTAATTTTGCCTACGTCTAGCGCACTACTGAAAACTACAGTACTATAAACTTCCAAATGCGTTTTGATTGAGTTTATTGATAGCATCAGCAGGTTTTGTAAATGATTAAGGACAGGGAAAGAACTTTGTCGTCGTCGTCGTCTCCCTGCCCCCCCCCCCCCCCCCTCTCTCTCTCTCTCTGTCTCTCTCTCAGTGGTCCTTAGATAGTCTCACGATCTCTTTAGAAGTGAACATCAAATAACCATAGGGGCGATGTTGAATGTAGTAGCCGTCACAACAACGACCGGAAGCCATCCTCATAACAGCTAATGTAAAGTTCTCCATTATCTCCATGTTTGGCCGGCGTATATATCGAGAGCTGAACCTGGGGCAGATTACTGTTCCTGCACACACACACACACACACACAGGGATCGCTCAGCTTGTCAGTGTATCAACAGCTGAGTTTGTGACCTCATCGGGAATATAGGGAATAGGGGAGGGGGTGGGGGGCTGGGGGCAGCACATTTAGGGCGAAAATAAATGCATTTGCGCATGGCTGCTCCTTGTATTTTTTGGAACATGTGAACACAGTAGTACTGTGTTCCCACTGAACTAGGGAGCAGGTATTAAAAGTTTGAGGATAAGGACGAGAAGGATGAGGAGGATGAGGATGAGGGTGAGGAGGAGCAAGTTTGTTTTGTGTCCCGTCACACTTACTGGTGACGTTTTGTTAACGTATTAGCTTTCATATTTGAATGTTATCGTTGAAAAGGTCGGAGTGGATTGGGGTGGGCATTGAAGAGGAGGGGGCATGGGGGGGCGGGGGAGGGGGAGGGGGGAGGGTAGATGGAGGGTGGTATGTTCGAAAAAAAAAATACACGGAAGTTCAATTAAAGATAAATACTGAAAGGATTCCGTAAAAAGGAAGTCATTGTGACAAGAGAAACAACTTATGATGGATGCAAAACAACAACAACAACAACAACACACACACACACACACACACACACACACACACACACACACACACACACACACACACACACACAAGAGTCAAAGACATCAACGTTCCCACGCAGTGCCTTGTGATGACACACTTTCATGCAGGTAAGGCTTCACCAACTCACGGTCAAAACTTACATGCTTAACTGTCACATCACTGAAGCATACTCACTTGATAGTCCGCTAAGAATTAACTCTCTCCATACGAACGGCGAAAGAGACGACGTTAACAGCGTTTCATCGCAATTACCATCATCAAAATATTGCAAGCGGAACGCTCTTATACTGAAGAGGTGAATGTTGACAAAGAATACCACAGTTCTGACGACGGAAGCTAAAGGTTGGGTCATTCAGACACCCACTGGACATCCGAGGGGTCTGTGTAGAGGAGAAGAGAGGACTGGCCGTACTGAATGAGTTAAGTAAAATGTACACGCACTCAAGGCCTATGCTCGTTTGGTTTATGCTGCCAGTCATGCATGTGCCCCTGCAGATGTGGTGCAGCGTATGCATATGAATTTGTCCGAACGCAGTGACGTCTCCCTATTATGATAAATTGAAACTGAAACTGAAACTGCGAATCAGACCAAAACAAGAGTTCACTGACGAGGTTTAGGAATTGAATGGAAGCACTCATAATAGTCACTCATAACAGGTCTATTTCTAGTATATCACTCATTGCCTTGTATTATTACAATGGGCAATGGACTTATATACTTCCTGTACAAATTATTTGCTTCCCTTTTTGCTACTTGGTTTGTCAGTATAAAAGAAAGTCAGTGTTGGTTGGAAAACAACAAAAAAATCAACATTTGCGCCTTTCACAAATTTTACAGAATTGTTGAAGTCCTATATACAGACCGGAATTTAAACTCCTCCA
>NC_134884.1:40621072-40631072 GCF_041734735.1 Babylonia areolata
TTCGCCTCCTCCTCCTCCCCCTTCTTCTCCTCTTCCTCCTCCTTCTTTTTCTTCTTCTCCTCCTCCTTCTTCTTTTTCTTCTTCTTCTTCGCCTCCTCCTCCTTCTTCTCCTCCTCTTCTTCCTCCTTCTCTTCCTCCTCCTCCTTCTTCTCCTCCTCCTCTTCCTCCTTCTCTTCCTCCTCCTCCTCCTTCTCCTCCTCCTCTTCCTCCTCCTCCTTCTTCTCCCTTCACCAGATTCCTCTAGATCTGTTGATTGTGTGTCAAAGTCTGGGTTTTCCTGTCCATTCTGCAATTTGTAAGGTGTTTTTTCCCTTTCTTCTTAAGAATAAGAGAATAAGAATAAGAATAACTTTATTATCTCCAACTGGAGAAATTTGGTCAGGTGCATTATCACAACATAGACAAGTAAACAACATGGGGGCCATAACTGTAAAAGTCAACAACAGCTTTTACGAATATTACAAAGACACAAATGTAAAAAAATATCACATACACCGTTTCATACATACATCCACACACTGCAGGTAATAACTAGTATTCTTAATGTAAAAACAGAAAGAATTAAGAAACATTATTTGAATATAATTATAAGCATAGCCCACTATATTGCACATTGATTATAATAGACAGATAAGATAAGAATAAAGATAAATTGCGGAAAACCACAACCAGATAATCAGCACACACCCGCACCCCCCACCCCCCCACCCCCCACCCACCCCACACACGCGGATTACTTGATTAAACAAGAGTAATAAACATATGTTCTCAAATAAAAGCATTTCACATATTCGCTTTTAAAACATTGCAATTAATTATTACATCGTAATTATTAACAGAAATATATTTAGAATATGGACGTTAGCATTAGACATATTCCATTGAACATTCATCCTGCATATTGCACATTATTCATCCTATATATTGCACATTCATAATAACCAATTGTCACGTTTTTAAGCTCAGTAAACACACACACACACACACACACACACACACACACACACACACACACACAACTAGAACAAGGTACAACCTATCATGCACGGACTTCACACGTCTCACATGAGAGTGCGCGCGCGCGCGCGCACACGCTCTCTCTCTCTCTCTCTCACATACACACACACTCACACACACACACGCACACACACACACAGAGTTCTCATTGTTGTTCAACATTATGCTTTATGATTTACATACATGTTTTTCATCATCTACCAAGCTGGCTCAATATGCTGATGATATTGCTATATGGATTCAGACATCCTTGAGGAAAAGGACAAGCCTACATTACATAAATTATGTACAGAAACATTTTCAGGGTGAACTCGATAGACTGAGTAGCTATATGCAATCTAATGGTTTTGAGTTTTCTGTAGAAAAAACACATTTGATCCTCTTTAATAATGGTTATAATCCCAGCAAACTACCACGTTTTTTTTTAGGAGGACGTGAAATATTTTTCAAGTCGGAAATCAAATTTCTTGGGATCCTATTTACTTCAAAACTAAACTGGAAGAAACACATTGATTCCATGGTGACTAAAGCAGTTAAAAGTTTAAATTTCTTAAAAATTGTAAGTCACTCTCCTTGGGGACAAGACTCCAAAATTCTTTTACATTTAGCGACATCTCTCGTAAGATCAAGATTGACCTACGGTCAAGAAATTTTCTTTTCTGCCCCGCCGACGTTCCTAAAGAAGCTGCGAATAATTGACAGTAAAGCTGTGAAACTGGCTTTAGGGGTACCTGTGCATACTAAGACCTCAGAAGCCTATAAGCTTGCGGGTATTCTACCACTAGATGAAATCAGAAAATTAAGTTCTGCTAAATATATTGTGAGATGTACAGCAGTGGATGATTTTGAGGAATTAAATATTAGGTCTGATATTGATTTTCCAAAAAATGCACAAAATAATTCAAATCTACAAACCATTCGCACATATGTGTCAGATATTTTAAATTCTTCAGACATTGATTTGCATGATATGGCACCTCGTGTTCTGGTGCCACCTGTCCCTCCCTGGGAGTTAACAAAAGCAAACGTCAACATATGTGCTTCTGACACAACAAAAGGAGAATCTCCACATATAATAGCAGCATCTGTCAGAATTGAATTAGAAGAAAATTTTGATTATCATTTAAAAGTTTACACTGATGGCTCGGTCCTGGATGATAGCAGTGCAGGATCTGCTTTTGTCATTCCTGACCTAAAAACAGAAAAATCATATTATTTAGGTAAGGGACATTCAATTTTTACAGCTGAATTGGTGGCCATCCTTATGGCTTTAAATCATCTTGTTGATATACCAATCATAATAAGTAATATCCTATTTTGTGTTGATTCTCAATCTGTCTTAAAAGGTTTGCTCCTTTTTGAGAATAATCAAAGAGAAGATTTATTTTTTGAAATTAGGTATTTATTGCACTCCTTATTTGTGAAGGGTACAAATGTTGATTTTTGTTGGATACCATCCCACACTGGATTCCGTTATAACGACCAAGCAGATAGGGCAGCAAAAAGGGGAGCAAAAAATCATATAGATAGTATAAAAGTATATTGCCCATTGTCATACAAGGAAATAAGCAATATACTAGAAAGAGACTTTTATAGGTGCTTGAATTCAAGTCTAAAACCTCGTCAGTTGACTCTCTCAGACTTTGGTCCGATTCGCAGACCAATTCTGAGCTTAGCTCTCAGACTATTATCAAATTCATTACGGACCAAGTATTGTTCTAATGTCAAGTGTATATGCTTTAATAACCTGACAATTGAGCATATAATTTTTCACTGTAGCTTGATGAAGCCTTTTGTACACGAAAGTGTGTCTTCACAAGTGACTGAGAACGTTGATGTTTTTGACTTTTTGCATTCATTATCAGTTGTTTCGCTTGTCAGTTTAACGACTTCTCTTTTACGAAGTCCTTTAAGTAATTTCCTGTAACTGTATTTAGAGGGTTTTTTGTTTGTTTGTTTGTTTGTTTTGTTTTTCTTTCAAATTTCACCCACATTTTTACCCTCATTTGCCCAGTTTCCCCAAACCCTCCATTCATCCACATCTCCCACCCCTTCTAACCGATAATACTCAGATGTATTCATAAATACTTTTACAAAATGTCTTCAATCACCGATATGTGTGACGGGACATTAAACAAAAATTCCTTCCTACAGAGTTCTCAAGAATTTAAAAGGTGGATTGAACGTGGAATAAAAGTCTTCAGAGCTCTGGATTTCAACTTAAAAGTTCTGTAGCGTCGTCCTGATGGCAATAGCTCATAATACTTTGCTAAAATATGGGTGTCGTCAGTTGCTATCTGTCTGCTTTTTTTAACCACTCGACTTTCATACAGCTCTTGCATACTAGCTTGTTTCACTCCCACAATTTTACTGCATACACTCATGACATCGTTCAAAACACGCTTACTCCTCACTTCCAAACTTCCATACCAGCACATAAATGAAACTGTGAGCACGGACTCGATACAACATCGAAAATAACTTTGAAGAATATTTGAATTTATACCAACATTTCTAAGCTTCTTGTAAACAAAAAATTCTAGATTGACATTTCTTATGAATGGAATCAACATGTCTGTCAAAAATCAGCTTATTGTCTAAGATGGTCCCTAAATATCTATATTCATTGACCCTCTCCACTGTTTGACCATCAATAACAAGGTTAGCTACAGGCAAGGGGTCTTTCCGAAAATCTATTAACATTTCTTTTGTTTTCAATACGTTGAGATCCAGATAGTTTTCCTCACACCAAGAACAGAACTTTTTAATTTCACTGAAATAAATAGCATCAGAGTTGGACAGATCTTCAATAGTTGAATCATCAGAATATTTTATGACAGGAGTTTCCTCCGTGCCTCTGCAGTCATTTGTGTACAGTGTAAAAAGAACAGGGGACAGCACTATACCTTGGGGTGCACCAGTAGAAGTAGAGTTCAGAGAAGAGTGGGCGGAATGAAAGCGGACGGACTGAGTTCTATTGAGAAGAAAACTTACTATCCAAAGACTAAGCTTCGGATCAACATCCAAGCCTAGCAGTTTGAGGGCAAGGAGATGAGGTTGCATTGTGTTAAAAGCAGAAGAGAAGTCAACATAAAGGATACGAACAAGACCAGCGTACTACGCACAGGGGTATTTCTTGATATACCCCTGTACGTAGTAGTCTGGTCTTGTGTTTCATTGGGAACGTTGTGAATAATAATAATAATAATAATAATAATAATGTACATTTATATAGCGCCCTTTCTCTCTAAGAGCTCAGGGCGCTTTACATGAAAGAAAAATATTACAAAATTATTAAAACATTCATGATAACTCTTTATCAAAAAACCTTCACCCCCTCCCGCCCGCTCACACTCTCCCCCTCCCACTCTACATACATCCAAAGTGAGCTGACATGGGTGGTGTTGGAGAACAAGGAAGCTGAGAGTGCTTATAGATAGGTTTTTAAAAGATGGTTTTTAGTGATGAGCGAAAAGCAGAAATAGAATCAGATGCATGGATATGATGAGAAAGGTTGTTCCAGATGTGAGGAGCAACAAAGAAGAAAGAACGTTCACCATAGGTTCTTGTATTGACACGAGGAAGTTTCAAAAGGTAACAGTCAGAGGAAGAGCGGAGATTTCCTGCGGGAATGTAAACACTGATAAGGTCAGAAAGATATGTAGGTCCTGCGGAGTGGAAAGCAGAAACACGCAACTTTGTATTTAATTCTCGCTTCAATGGGGAGCCGATGTAGAGTGCAGAGGTGAGGAGAAATGTGATCAGTACGTTGGACTCTGAGAGTCAGACGGGCAGCATTGTTTTGAAGTTTTTGAATTCGCTGACGAATATTATGTGAACAGCCTATGAGAAGAGAATTACAGTAGTCAATTCGTGACAATACAAAAGCAGATATAATAGTTTTAGTAGTTTCAACAGAAAGGTACTGACGGATAGAGCTGATGCGACGAAGTTCACAATTGACTATGCGTATCATATTTACTACCTGAGCATGCATGCTGAGGTTTGAGTCAAGAATGACTCCAAGGTTCTTTGCTGATTTAGAAAACTGAACTGTGGCATCACCAACCACAATAGAGGCAGAAAAAGAAGTAGATGTGGACATTCTTGCAGAGGAAATAGTCATAGCTTCAGTTTTGTCATCAATCAACTTTAGTTTGTTGAATGTCATCCAGGATTTAACATTGAGAATACAATGCTGCATTGACAGAATCAGACTGTGTACTTGGTTTGGTTCTGCAGAATTTGTTTTAGCTGAGTATCATCAGCAAAAGAGTGGTGAAGAACAGAATGGCCAGAAATGACATCAGAAAGAGGAGCAGTGTACAGAACGAACAGAACGGGGCCCAGGACAGAGCCTTGTGGCACACCATAGGAGATCAGGGTTGGATCAGACTTAAAATTACTAACAGAGACAATCTGGAAGCAGTTGGATAGGTATGAAGAAAACTTACTCAGAACTGTTGAGTGAATCCCCAAAACATGTTCAAGTCTGGAAAGGAGTATACTGTGATCAATTGTGTCAAACGCAGCCGACAGATCGAGCAAAGTTAGCACAGATAGTTTACCTTCATCAACAGACAGTAACAGGTCATTAACTACTTTCAACAAAGCAGTTTCAGTGCTATGGGCAGATTTATATGCTGACTGAAAAGAAGAGAACAGGTTGTTTAATGCTAAATGGTCTGAAAGTTGGGAGAGAACAATTGTTTCAATAATTTTGGACACAAAAGCAAGGTTGGATACAGGGCAAAAACTTTTGATGTCATTGTGATCCAGAGTGGCTTTCTTTAGCAGGGGCTTAACCAGTGCAGTTTTGTATACATCAGGGAAGACACCAGAAATTAAAGAATCGTTTATAATTTTTGTAAGTGCAGGCAAAACAACATCCAAACACTCATACAGTAGTGGTGTGGGTAGGGGGTCAAGGTCACATTTTTTGGAGCAGACTTTTTGAACACACTAAGCACATCTGTCTCTGAAACAGGTGTGAAAGCAACAAAAAGAACACATTGAAATTATTTTCCCAAGGGATGTGACTGAATCCAGTTCTTTCCTGGGGTTAACAATTTCTTAGCAGAAAAAATCTGAAAAGACACTGGGCAGTAATGAAAATGGATAGATAGAAGGAAGCAAAGAAGATATTGTTCTGTCACAAAGCTCGTTTGTAATGAAATTTTGTTCTTTGCCCTTCTCCACCGGTTTCAGTCTGGACAATGTGAATGCTGTCTTTGCTACCCCTGAGAGGATTTGTTATTTGGATCCCTGTTTGTTGATGATAGATCCCAGGTAAATGAATTGTTGAACAGTGCATAACTCCAGTCCCACAATATCAGCAGTGATTGTGGTTTTGTGACTGGCCACCAACTTAGTCATTTGGCGCCGATTTCCATGCCACTCACTTATCGCTGATGATTATTTCATCCAGCCTTCAAGCAAACTTGGCAAGTTCTTGCTCATTTCCTGCCAGACCATCGATGTCATGTGCGAAGCAAAGGTTTGTGATGGTTTTTCTTCCAGTGCTGACTGTTGACCTGATCTTACGTGATCTTCAAGTGCATCAGTCATGGTGCGTTCCAGGAATAATATGTTGAACAGTGTGGGAAATAGAAGACAGCCCTGACGAACTCCAACCTAACAAGAGAACCACTCTCCACCAGCACCCTAAGTGAATACCATACAAGTTGTTTTGGAGTGTAGTTGGTGGATGGTGTTGATAATGTTGTTCGCCCAATGTCAAACTTTTTCATTGTGGCCCATAGTGCCTCCCGCCGGACTGTCAGATGCTTTCTTGAAGTCTGTGAAGATGTGATTGAATTCCCTCTGGTGCTGGAGCTGTTTATTTAAAAAAAAAAAAAAAAATTTTTTTGCAAAGGGTGCGCAGGTTCAAGATCTGTTCGACGTTACATCTACCTTTGCGGAATCCTGCCCTTTCTTCAGCAGTAATGGCATCTGCTTGCTGCTGTAATCTGTTCAGAAGGATTTTGAGCACTGCTTTGCTAGCACAGTACATCAAACTGATGGTGTGGTAGTTCTGGCAGCGTTAGAGATTTCCTTTCTTTTGGAGGGTGACGATTAGTGACAGAGTCCATGGCGTGGGTCAATCGCTTGTATGTCAGCTTTATTGTTGCAGAAGGCAGTTAGGACGACAATTTCTGCCTCTCTGCCATGTTTCCAGACTTCTCTCTCTCTCTCTCTCCCTCCCCCTCCTCTCTCTCTCCCTCTCTCTCTCTTAGTTTGTCCCTCTGACTCTCTTTTTCTTCTCCTTTGAATTGTTGACGTAATATGTATGGTGACAGTGTTGCCAATAATTACATGTTCAGTGTTAAGATCATAGAGAGCGTCGTAATCTTATCACGTTGAAGATAATAGGAATGATTGTCGTTTCCCTCTTGTCAAAAGACCTATATAAGGCAATGACAATAAAACAAAAGTCAAATCTCTCTCTCTCTCTCTCTCTCTCTCTCTCTCTCTCTCTCTCTCTCTCTCGCTCTAAATGTGGGAATTAGTGAATGCATGTGTTATGTACGTGTGCATGTGTTGTGTTGTGTGCCTTGCCTCACGCGCGTACACGCACGCAAATGATACGTGTGTCTCAAACACGGCTCAGGTCTGTTATTGTTGTGTCTCCACTGCAGTACGCCACAGTTCTCTGCAATACACCGTCCATACACATTCTACAACAGTAATACACCGTCCATACACATTCTACAACAGTAATACACCAACAACGACGACAGCAACAACATTAATAATGTAAGCCAAAGAATATATAGCTAGGAAAAACAACAACTTTCTTTATAATGACTTTATCAGCAAAATTTATAGTCTCCATACAAATCCTTCTTTTTCAATACAAATTAAAATAAGGAATATGTATTATGTCTATACAGTTTTGGTATTCATATTACTATATTTTGTATTGCAATTTAAAGTGTGGCCATATATGTGTTAAATATTGTGAGGTTGACAACCTTGTCTATCGGATTCCTTAGACTGCGCCCGGCGACCTTGTATTTGATCTTGATTCATCGATCTTTGCCAGTATGTTCTTGTGGTTGTGTCATTATTATTATTATTTTTTTTTAACCATTATTACTTTTTGTTGTTGTCGTTGTCGTTGTTGTTGTTTTGTGTGGGGGTGGTTGGTTTTGTCTTCATCTTATTCCTTCTATCACAGTCTGTGAATTTTCGATAGTTACTAGAGTATGTTTGTGTGTGTTTCATAATGTAATTGAATAAAAATGTTTGAAAACACACACACACACACACACACACACACACACACACACACACACACACACACACACACAAAACCCAATGTAAGCCAACGCAAAACTAGAAGATCACACTGATGAACAGAGAGCAACACAACATTACGCCAGTCAACAGAGAACCACCAATAGCCTGTGTTTGCACAACTGACCCACACAACAGTAACAACAAGAACTACAAAAAACAAGAATGCAAGCCAGCACAAGAACTAGAAAACCATGCTACTGAACAGAAAAAACAACAACAACATGACAACGTCAAGAAAGAACCAACCATTGTCTGCTTTTGCAATAGCCGAGTGGTTAAAGCGTTGGATTGTCAATCTGAGGGTCCCGGGTTCGAATCACGGTGACGGCGCCTGGTGGGTAAAGGGTGGAGATTTTTACGATCTCCCAGGTCAACATATGTGCAGACCTGCTAGTGCCTGAACCCCCTTCGTGTGTATATGCAAGCAGAAGATCAAATACGCACGTTAAAGATCCTGTAATCCATGTCAGCGTTCGGCGGGTTATGGAAACAAGAACATACCCAGCATGCACACCCCCGAAAACGGAGTATGGCTGCCTACATGGCAGGGTAAAAACGGTCATACACGTAAAAGCCCACTCGTGTGCATACGAGTGAACGCAGAAGAAGAAGAAGAAGAAGTTTGCTTTTGCACGACGAACCACACAACAATAATAACAAACAACAAACAAACAAAACAACCACCACCACCACAACGGCAACAATCCATGCCGACACAAATTTAGAAAACCATGCCAGTGAACAGGAAACAACAACAACAACAACAGCAACAGCAACAACAATAACAACACGACAACGTCAACAAAGCACCACCCTACAGTCTGTTTTTTGAAAGAAAAAAAAACAAAAAACGAACCCCACCCCCCAAAAAAACCAACAACCAACAACAAAAACAACATACAACAACAACAATCCAAGCCAAAACAAAACTAGAAAACCATGCCAATGAACAGAAATCAGCAACAACAACAACGACAACGACAACGACAACAAGGAACCACCCCACAATCTGTATTTTGCACGAACCACACAGCAGTAATAATAACAACAACAAGAAGAAGAAGCACAACAACATCAAGAATGCAAGCTAACACAAAACTTGAAAACCATTCTGCTGAACAGGAAACAGTAACAACTGTGATTTCCAGTGTATTATTTATGTGTCTTACACCACAAATGAATTTCTCTTGTTGAGATAATAAAAAGTATTCTGTAATCTGTAACAATGAAGACGACGACGACAACGACGACGACGCAACAACGTCAACAAAGAACCACCAAATAACCTTTTTTTTTTTTTTTTTTACTCTCTCTCTCTTTTCTTCTTCTTTTTTTTTTCCCCCGCACGAACCACACTCTGACTGCACGCCCGTCACCACACTGACATAATCATGTCAGTTCAGCCAGTCCCTCGATCCAGCTCTGCCTAACACCCTCTCAGCATGGCATGGCTGTAATGTGTGCAGCGCTGCTGTGTGTGTGTGTGTGTGTGTGTGTGTGTGTGCAAACGATACCTGCAAGCTGATCATTCACTTTCATGCAGTGGTGCAAGCTAGCGGCGGTGGTCGTGGTGTTGGGGTGGGGGGGGGTGGGGTAGGTTGGAGTGGGAACGTGAGAGGGTGAGAGGGGGAAAGGAGGGTACGGTACGGAGGTAGGTAGATAAGTTGTGTCGGGGTGGCGG
>NC_134884.1:40636072-40641072 GCF_041734735.1 Babylonia areolata
CACACACACACACACACACACACGCAAATTGTTGGCAAGCTTGAAACACCGATAACTCCTGCTCGTTTTGTGATACCACAAACAAGAGTAATCTCCCTTGTACATATAGGCTGGTCTCCCTTCCACTGCTTTGATGTGTTCGTGTTTTATTCACTCAGCTGAATGGGATGGAGATGTGAAGTAAAACCGAATGGAACCGAGCAACTGATTTACATGTGTGACGGTTAGGAAAACCGGTTCGTGTTGCCGCGAACTGATTTTGTTTTTATTGCACCTTTCATTCTGTTTTAATTTATTTGAACTGGAGACCCGACAGTAGCTGTAAGCTTGCTTGGTTTCCATTGTTCAGCAGTCCAGATGACGTTTTCCCTTCGGTTTAAAGCGACATAACCGTGTGACTGGACCACACCCGCTTCTTCTGTGTTGGCGGTTATTTCCCTTACACTGCAACTCCATCGCTACGAGAGGTAGCAAACTGGGGGAAAAAATCAACCACACACACGAACACACACACACAAATGCATGCACGCACGCACCCACCCACCCCCACAACACACACACATGCACGCACCCCCTCCCTAACACCCCCCCACAAACAGAGTTCATTCCATACGGTACGAATGTGTTCTGGTGTTGGCATTTGAACGTTGAACTTTTTTTTTCTCTCTTCCCCCCCCCCCCCCCCGCCCCCCTCCAAGGGATTTTCTTGCGAAACTTTGCTGAAACTGATCCCAAGAGACATGAATAATAGCATTCACCAAAAAAAAAAGAAAAAAAAAAGAAAGAAAAAAAGGGGAAAAAAAGAGAAAAAGATTGTTTCAATGAGATGAGTAAGACTGGAGAAGGAGGTGAGCGTAGCCATGTGTCGTAGGTGGGCGATTTCCAAACATGCAGAGACTATTGCGAAGTATTATTATTGTTATTATTATTATTATTATTATTATAAATTTTAAAATTATGTTTTAGATTCACAATTAAACTAAATGTATTGCTTTTTTCATTGAAAGAAAATTACTTTATTCTCTCCCCCACCCCCCATTTTTTTTTTTGTACGTGTGGTTATAATCGATTTCATTCATATTTTGAGTACATGCTATGTATAATGAAAAAATATACATACTCGGCATACAGAGACAGACAGTCAGCAGTAACTATTGAAAGAGAGAGAGAGAGAGAGAGAGAGAGAGAGAGAGAGAGAGAGAGAGAGAGAACGAAATGTTTATTCAGATTTAGGCCTGAACCCTTGACTGAAGGGGAAAGTCATAATACATCAATCAAACAATAAGTTTACCAAAAAATACAGTGCCAAATACATAAGCTTCAGGTGATTATTATAATGGACAATTCATAATCATTACTGTAATCTAAGTTACAGCAATACGCGAACTTTTAAGGCATTATAAATATATAAAGCCACATTGCGCAATAGAGTTTCATTCCTGGATGACAAGATCAAGTTGAATCTAAAGCGGTATGGATTATTATAAAACTCAGGCTGGATATATTTCAACCTTAAGTCATGAAAACAAGGACAACAAAACATAAAATGAATTTCTTCTTCTGAATCATGGCACAAGCGACACAACATTTTGTCATCTCTTCTTTCACTAAATCTAAAGCAATGACAGGCAATGTCTGACACACCAAACCTTCAATTTGGTCAAGGCACACTCAGTTTACATATCTGTTCGTTTCAATCTGAATATATGGCTCCAAAGTATTTGTCAGTTTAAACATCCTGTATTCAACAAATCTGTCACTATAATGAATGTGATTGTGCCAGTCTTACCATCTGCAATCAACAACTCTGTTTAAAATATGTTATAAACCATGAAACATTTACAACATCCTGATTATCTCAGACATAAGAAATTCCATAAGAGCACAAACATTTTCGTATACTTGTAGCTTAATTCTTTTTTCCGTTAATATCGAAATTATACAACATCCTGCAAGCTTTATATGGTAATCTATTATAACTCATTCTAGCTAACTTTGGCCAGTAACTTTTACACTTTGCATAAGAATTCAAATATATTGGGTATCTGTCTAGTTCACCATAAATAGAATCGTTAGGCGTTCGCCTATCAACATTTAAGAAGCGTTTCATTGCAAACAAATGTAATTTTTTCAATTTCAACACCATTCTCAAAACGCCCATATTTCTGCACCATAATTGTAAAACAGGCTGTACCTGAGAATCGAGAGAGAGAGAGAGAGAGAGAGAGAGAGAGAGAGAGAGAGAGAGATCGTTGAGGTGAGCAGTATAGATAAATGAACAAATATATATATACATATATGTACACACACACACACACACACACACAATTATAATTACATATCAATATGTCATAGTATATCATTGCATATAAACAGACAGACAGACAGGGCAAAGTGGTTTCCAAGGAATTCCATACAGACAGGCCTGTGACTGTCGAGACACCGAGGCAGAGCTGAAGCAGCAAGGGACCAAGTAGACTGGAATGGCCAGAACAGCCCAGAACAGAGTGCGATGGCGAGGGGTCGTCGATGGCCTATGCTTCTACCCCCGAGCGATGGGCATAATGAATGAATGAAGGCCTGTGACTGCGCACCTACTCAACTCTCCGCCCCCTCCCCCCGCCCCCCCCCCCCCCCCCCCCCCCGACCCCCTTTATCCCCAATAACAATCTACATAACTATTAAGTGCTGTGTAAGCATCTGCACAGATTTCTCCACACAGGTTCGTTTATTTATTTATAGTCTGTTCACCTAAGATGATGATATTAGACTGAAAATAAATGATATTATTATTATCATTTGGATTATTATCATTTCTATCATAATGATGATTGTCATTATTCATTAGAAATCGACATTCCTGTATATTCGAATGAAAAGGGGGGCGGTTGAAGTGGAGGGGAGGGGGGTGGGGGAATGGGGGGGCAAGGGGGAGGGGACTAAGAAAGGAAGAGAGAGAGGGACAGAGAGACAGAGAGACAGAGAGAGAGAGAGAGAGAGAGAGAGAGAGAGAGAGAGAACAGAATGTGGAAAAGATAGAGTACAAAATCTAAAATGGAGAGGGTGAGTGTCAGTTATTGGAGAAAGAAAATAACACAATGCTGGAAGGGTGTGTGTGTGAGAGGGGAAGCGGGATTAGGACAAAAAAAAAAAAAAAAAAAAAAAAAAATCTCCCCACAACTTCACTTTGAGTTTGAAGGTGGTGTCAAAGCCTGCTCAGTGACTGACCCATTATACGCTACACCAACTCCAATGTTTAAACACCACCACCACCACCAACAACAAAAGAACAGATGCCCCATCTTTTTTTTTTTTTTTTTTTTTTTTTTTTTTTTGCTGCCCCATCATCTGCACCGATTCAGTGGCATTACTCCCACGCCGCTCATTTAGATTCCCCCATACACGGCCACACCCGGGTTCGTCCGTCGCAGTTCCAGCGTCGGCAGTCCACAGGGAACCATCGATGTTAGGTCGCCAGGAGGCCACACACCAGAGGAAACCCTGCACTGCTGCTGAGTCACTTCGGTGGTGTTCAGTGGTGCCTGTTCTGTTTTAACGCACTTAGGACACCACCTACTAAGCCCCCTATTAACGACAATAATGGCTTAGTCGCGGAGCCAGACTGAGTGAGCGTCCCTCCCAGAGTGGAGACCGCCACCACGTCCCTCAAACAACAGCCCCCCCATGAATGTGCCGACACTGAAGACATTGACAGTACTCACCCCAAGCACGGAAATGGAGGGGTAGAGATGCCCCATCTTTGCACTGATAAACCCCAACGCGCTGATCGGGTCTCTCAGTCTAATATCATCATCTTCTATGAACAGAACTATAAATGAATAAACGGCGATGAACAGGTCTTGAGACTCAGCCTGACCCATGTTTTGTGTGAAACTGACATACACATGAAAATGAAACGAAATAATCAGACAAAATAAACAAAAAACGTAAATGCATTAAAATGTAGTGGAGTGAAAACTGGATACGTAGAAGACAAATGATTGAAATAAAAAACAAGAAAAAAAGGGGGGGCCAGGCACAGCAAAACCGCACGCGCACCCACACACGCGCAAACACTTACACACGCTTGCAAATGTGCACACACACAAACACACTCTCACCCCCCCCCCCGCCCCCTACACATCCACAGATACACAACGCACATGCAACTTTTCGCAGCCTGGCAGACACCAATGCGCAACCCTCAATCGACAAACATACGGGTATCCAGCCCCTCCGTCCACCCCAAAACACAAATGCTCTGCGCTCCCCCCCCCCCCCCGCACTCCCCCCACCCCACCTCACACACACATATACAAGCGCACGAGCACGCGCACTCACTCACACACACACACACACACACACACACACACACTACGACACTATGAACACACACACAACAACAGCAACAAGAACAACTCAACAACAACAGCAACAAGAACGACAACAACAACAAGAACAGCAACAACAACGACAACAACAACAACAACAGTAACAACAACGACAACAAGAACAACAACAGCAACAACAACGACATCAACAACAGTAACAACAACGACAACAACAACAAGAACAGCAACAACAACGACATCAACAACAGTAACAACAACGACATCAACAACAGTAACAACAACGACATCAACAACAGTAACAACAACGACAACAACAACAAGAACAGCAACAACAACAACAACAACAACAACAACAGCAACAACAACGACATCAACAACAGTAACAACAACGACAACAACAACAAGAACAGCAACAACAACGACATCAACAACAGTAACAACAACGACATCAAAAACAGTAACAACAACGACAACAACAACAAGAACAGCAACAACAACAACAACAACAACAACAGCAACAACAACGACATCAACAACAGTAACAACAACGACAACAACAACAAGAACAGCAACAACAACGACATCAACAACAGTAACAACAACGACATCAACAACAGTAACAACAACGACAACAACAACAGTAACAAC
>NC_134884.1:40643572-40646072 GCF_041734735.1 Babylonia areolata
GACAGACAGAGACAGAGAGAGACAGAGAGAAAAAGAGAAAGAGAGAGGGAAGGAGAGAGAGAGTGAGTAAGAGAGAGAGAGAGAGGGAGAGAGAGAAAGAAAGGGAGAGAGATGGAGAGAGACAGAGAGAGAGAGAGAGAGAGAGACAGAGACAGAGAGAGAGAGAGAGACAGAGAGAGAGACAGAGACAGAGAGAGACAGAGAGAGAGAGAGACAAAGAGAGAGAGACAGAGACAGAGAGAGACAGAGAGAGAGAGAGAGAGAGACAGAGACAGAGAGAGACAGAGAGAAAGAGAGAAGGAAGGAGGGAGAGAGAGAGCGAGTAAGAGAGAGAGAGGAGAGAGAGAGAGAGAGAGAGAGAGAGAGAGAGAGAGACAGAGACAGACAGACAGAGACAGAGACAGAGAGAGACAGAGAGAGACGGTGTGTGTATGTGTGTGTGTGTGCGTGCGCGCGCGCGCGCGCGCGCGCGCGCGTGTGTGTGTGTGTGTGTGTGTGTGTGTGTGTGTGTGAATATGAAAAAATCGATGGCGAATCCCATCTCAGGCTGGCTATGTACGGTGCCAGGCCACAGACGATGGGGCAGAGATAGGCCCAGTACTGTCCAGTAGTTCTTCCAGTTCTCTCTGCCGGCAATTCCTGGCAGAAAACTACTACCAGCATCTTTAAAAACTTCTCTGTTGCTTCATGGAACGCATCATCAGGTCTGACATTCGTCAGGTCTTGTACGAATCATAGGCTGTACTCTTTACGTGGGGTCTTCGTTTTCATGTTTCGAAAAATTCGCATGTTTCGACATTGTGTATTGATCGTTTAGCATGTTTTCTTTCCTTGCCTTGTCTTGTCTTTCTTTTTGTCTGTCTGTATGACTGTCTCTCTATGTCTCTGTCTGTCTGTCTGTCTGTCTCTCTATGTCTCTGTCTGTCTGTCTGTCTCTCTCACGCAACGAAATGAAATAAAACCAAACAAAAGCCATACACACAGGATAATACAGACCAAACACACACACACACACACACACACACACACGCTCGCGCGCGCGCACGCACACACATACGCATACACACATGCGCGCACACACACAACACACACCTAAACACACACACACACACAAACAGACACACAGACACACACAGACACACACACACACGCACACACACACGCATGCAAGCACACACACACACAAACGCACGCACACACACACACACACACACACACACACACTACAGACAGACAGACAGACACACACACACACTACGCCCCACTCCCCTGCCTCCCCGCCCCCACCCGGCCACATCCCTCCCCGACCCCCCCGCCCCACACAGTATGCAAGAAAAAAAATAATTGAAAAGGGTCCAAAGATTCGAGAATTTGGATGTAACGATTTTTTTGTTCAAACACACACACACACACACACACACACACACACACACACACACACACACACACACACACACACACACACACACAAAACGACAAAACAAACAAAACCCCAAATCATACGATTTGAAGACAGAAAAAAATGAGCACAAAAGAAGTGGACGGAGAGTTTGGGGTGGAATTGGGGGTGGGGGGTGGGGGGTGGGGTAAGGGGGGCGGGGGGCACTGAGGCCCTTTTACTTCCCCCCCATCCCCTTCCACCTCCACTCTCGCCCCCCCCCCCCTCCCCTCCCTTCCAGGCTCTCTGGCACCACTTGAAGATGGGAAAACATGGGGCTGGCAAGGAGATGGCCATACAAAAGAGACACCCCTCCCCCCTCCCCACTCCCCCCCCACATCCTTCTGTCCCACGCCCCCCACGCCCCCACTCCTCTACCTCCCTTTGACCCCCCCCCTTACCCTTCACCTCCCCCTTCTCCCGCCTGTCTGTGGTAGCCCGTGAGCCCTCCTCCACCCCTAAGCCCCCTCCTCCAACACACACACACACACACACACTTCCCGCAGGATGAGAACATGTTGCACGTTTGGGTTCCTCTCATTCTTCTTGTTCTTCTTCTTGTTCTTCTTGTCCTTCTTGTTCTTCTTGTACATGTCCTTCTTGTTCTTCGTGTTCTTGTCCTTCTTGTTCTTGTCCTTCTTGTTCTTCTTGTTCTTGTCCTTCTTGTTCTTGTTCTTCTTGTCCTTGTTCTTCTTGTCTTTCTTGTTCTTGTTCTTCTTGTTCCTGTCCTTCTTGCTCTTGTCCTTGTCCTTCTTGTCCTTGTTCTTCTTGTCCTTCTTGTTCTTGTTCTTCTTCTTGTTCTTCATCCTCTTGAACTTTGTGTTCTTCTTGTCCTTCTTGTCCTTGTTCTTCTTGTCCTTCTTGTCCTTGTTCATCTTGTCCTTCTTGTTCTTGTCCTTCTTGTTCTTGTCCTTCTTGTTCTTGTTCTTCTTGTCCTTCTTGTTCTTGTTCTTCTTGTCCTTCTTCTTCTTCTTGTCCTTCTTGTTCTTGTTCTTCTTGTCCTTGTTCTTCTTGTCCTTCTTGTTCTTGTTCTTCTTGTCCTTCTTGTTCTTGTCCTTCTTG
>NC_134884.1:40651072-40653572 GCF_041734735.1 Babylonia areolata
TCTGTTAATTGTAATTTAGTTGTCATGCTCTCTCCTCTACGGCTTACTCCAGTATAGTGCAACATGATAAACTGATTCATTTGAGTCACTTTGACACAGTATAACCTTTACCTAATCTATACTGTCAGTGTACTTTTACCAAGTCAGCATTGCTTCAATCACTTTAACTGCACTATTTAAATGTATTAGGAATGTCATTTGATGTCAGTGTTTGGTCTTCACACATATGCAATACCAAGTGGTAATCTTTCCATGTAATATGTATACATGTGCTTTACTATTCACTTGTGCCGACATGTTGTGCTTATGACATTTGTTTGTGTCATTCCAGGCACTGTCTTCTCCTAGTTGTCTTCTTCTCATTATCTCTTCTCATTATTTCTTCTTCTTCTTAGTCTTCTTCTTAGTTCTACTCCTAGATATCTTCTTCTCTTAGTTTTTTCTCCATGTAACTATTGTAAATAAAACAATAGAAAACCCCATTTGTGACTGGCCTCTATATGTTCCTGGCCTGTGCGTGGGATCTTGTCTATCCTTCAATTAATCATATTTAGTTAAGTCTTTTGTGCCGTACCCTTGAGATACCCACTCGGTACACGGCTACATATAATCCGAAAAATAATTATCTAAGCATGTCACATCGACACACATCATATCAATACGAACACATAACAAAGTACATATAAAACATATAACACAGCAGAAAAATACATTGTCGAAATTGACCATCCAAATGTAACCCTTCCTTTTATCTATGCCTTTCCCCCCTCATAGAACCCATACTAAATTCATGATTAATTACTGAGTATTTGGACCGATAGTAGACGTTTTACGTATATTTACTGCCTGGGACACATATTTTGCTTGTGAGAGTATCATATCTTCATCTTCTCTCATCAGTATGTCGAACAAATCTTTTCTCTGCACTGGAGCTGTTTTGAAAAGGGTACAGTTTTTTTTTCGCAATTCTTCGTATCTTTTGCAGTGAAATATGAAATAGTTTTCATCTTCTGGGTTTTCGCCACACATTGGGCAAGGGGATGTTGCTACGTCTGAATCGAACCATCTTCTGTTGGCATTCAGTCCAACTGCTCTCAATCTGAGCTTCGCAAAACAGATCCTATGCCACTTGTTTGTTACGATCTTGATATATTTCTCCGTTTCAAAAAATGATTTAATTGAATAGAACCATCTATACCTATCATTGCTCTCTATTTCTCCGTGCCAGTTTTGTTTGTAACATGCTATAAGTCTATCTTTAAATTCAGATACAAAGCCGCTCTCGTGCCCTACTCCTTGGCACATACAGACCAGACCGAATCCATGTTCCGTTAGTGTTTTCTTGATGTAGAATACCCAGTTCTGTTTGCCCTTCTCCTCTTGCAGCAGCAGCATCTCGTATTCTTGCCTACATTATCGTGATGTTGGCAGTCTAGTAAGTTTGAGCCAATATTTCATGCATTTTACAGCTGATTTAATATGCAATGGGTACCTGCCAGTTTCGCCCATATATTATAGTGTTTGATGAATGTAATGAGACATCAAGTAAGCGCTTCCAGAAGAGAGAGAGAGAGAGAGAGAGAGAGAGAGAGAGAGAGAGACAGAGAGAGAGAAAGGAGCTGAATTCCTTTACATTGCTCAGGGTCTGTTCATCTCCTGGCTGGAAGCACACAGAAAACAACTGAATACATACGATCAGCTTCAGATCCACCACTCTGTTTCCGCGCTCCCAGATTCAAAGAACTCCACACTGGGTCGGCCGCCGCTCTTTCTCTCTGTCTCTGGGTCTTCCGTACTTGGAACGATCTCCATCTCTCACTTTCGCTTCGTCAAATTTCTGCACTCAGCTCTTTCAAACCCCCCACCTCTTTCTGAAATACCCTCCTTCACTACCTCCTCCCCTACCCCTTCCTGGTCTACAGTTTGTCCAGCTTTCTGTTCACAGTTTGTCCAGCTTTCTGTTCACAGTTTGTCTGGCTTTCTATGCCTGGCTTTCTATTCCTAGTTTGTCCAGCTTTCTATTCACAGTTTGTCCAGCTTTCTATTCACAGTTTGTCTAGCTTTCATTTCCTAACTTTCTATTCCTAGTTTGTCCAGCTTTCTATTCACAGTTTGTCTAGCTTTCTATTCCTATCTTTCTATTCACAGTTTGTCCAGCTTTCTATTCACAGTTTGTCTAGCTTTCATTTCCTAACTTTCTATTCCTAGTTTGTCCAGCTTTCTATTCACAGTTTGTCTAGCTTTCTATTCCTAACTTTCTATTCCTAGTTTGTCCAGCTTTCTGTTCACAGTTTGTCTAGCTTTCTATTCCTAACTTTCTATTCCTAGTTTGTCCAGCTTTCTATTCACAGTTTGTCTAGCTTTCAATTCCTAACTTTCTATTCCTAGTTTGTCCAGCTTTCTATTCACAGTTTGTCTAGCTTTCTATTCCTAACTTTCTATTCACAGTTTGTCCAGCTTTCTATTCACAGTTTGTCTAGCTTTCAATTCCTATCTTTCT
>NC_134884.1:40668572-40683572 GCF_041734735.1 Babylonia areolata
TGTGTGTATACGTCTGTATATGTACATAACTACATGCATGTATATGAATGTGTATAATGTGTGCGTGTGTTTATTTAAGTTTGTGCCTGCCTATGTGTGAGTATGTGTTAGGGTAGCTGTTAGAGACACATGTATGTTAAAATGTATTATGCAGTGTGTGTGTGTGTGTGTGTGTGTGTGTGTGTGTGTGTGTGTGTGTGTGTGTGTGTGTGTGTGTGTGTAGTCACATTTTGGTGTGTGTATGTAACATTGATGTGATGTTTTATGTTAACAAAAGCGTTTTTGTAAAGCACCTAGAGCAGATTTCTGGATAGTGTGTTATATAAGTATCCATTATTATTATTATCATTATAATTATAATTATTATAATCATTATCATTATTATTATTATTATTATTAATATTATTATTATTAATATTAATATTATTATTATTATTACTATTATTCCATACTGAAAGGAAAAGCGTCACGGTACGTGATATTCCGCTGTCCTGATCTTCCATCACACGACCCAACAACAAACCGCTCAAGAAATGTGGAGCGGTGGCCTAGTGGTAACGCACCCGACTTGGTCTCGAAGCGAGTGTGCACGGGTTCGAATCTTATAATCATACGCACCGGGATTATTACTTCTCACTTTAGTGAGATCTTCAGTGGCGATCTGGGTGCTAGTCTTTGTTTTTCCGATGAGTCGATAAATCGAAGCCCTGGCGGCGTGTGCAGCATTGCACTCAGCGCATGTAAAAAGAACCCACGGCAACGAAAGGGTTGTTCCTGGCAAAATTCTGTTGAAAAATCTACTTTGATTGAAAAACAAATATACTTGTAGACTGAAAAATCAACAACAGGGGCAACACTTGAGAAAGCAGACTGGTTTCACACAGAGCCACATGTTCAGACAAAACAATGATAATAGTACAACCTCCCCCCCCCCCCCCACCCCCCCAAAAAAGTATTGCGATACATTACACAATGTCAAAGACGTGGTCCAGTCATATATGCTTACGTATGACTGTACTTGTGTTTGATTAATCAATTCCTTTTTTTCAGATTATACAGCATCGATATGTACAGATTTTTTTTTTTTTGCTTTAATTTTTTTTTTTTAGCCCTGATATTGCTCTCTGTGGTCGACTGGGCTAAAATAACAAAGAAAGAAATGTTATTAATACAATTGTTGCTGCTCACAGGATTATGTCGGGAGATTGCTAGTGAGGCATACGGACCAATAATAACGTTGTTTACTGATCCATTAATTCATTGTGCTTCGCAGTATTTCTACCGTTTATATATATATATCGGGGCATTTCCTTGCTCTCCATCGCAGGCAAGATACTTGCCAGGATCCTACTAAACCGCCTCACAGCACACCTTGACCAAGGTCATTTGCCTGAGAGCCAATGTGGATTCCGGAAAGAGCGCGGAACCACCGACATGGTGTTTGCTGCAAGGCAGCTGCAAGAGAAATGTCAGGAGCAAAATGCTGATCTGTTCTCCACCTATGTCGACCTCACTAAGGCCTTCGACACCGTGAGTAGAGAGGGACTGTGGAAGATCATGGCCAAGTACGGATGCCCTCGGAAATTTATTTCCTTGGTCAGCCAATTCCATGAAGGCATGCAGGCTCGAGTCCAGGACAAAGGCGAAACATCTGCTCCTTTTGCTGTCACAAATGGTGTCAAGCAAGGCTGCGTCCTGGCTCCAACGCTGTTCAGCCTCATGTTCTCTGCAATGCTTACTGATGCCTTCAGAGATGGCGATGTTGGAATCGGCCTAAAGTACCGAACAGATGGTAAGTTGTTTAACCTCAGAAGGCTTCAAGCAAAAACGAAGGTCATGACAGACATCATCAGAGACTTTTTGTTTGCTGATGATTGTGCCCTCAACGCTGGATCTGAAGCTGACATGCAACTCAGCGTTGACAAGTTTGCCACTGCCAGCAGGAACTTCGGCCTTACCATCAGCACGAGGAAAACTGAAGTTCTCCATCAGCCAGCCCCAGGGAAACCCTACGTTGAGCCCAACATCACAGTCAACGGTCAGAGACTCAGTGCGGTGGAGCGGTTCACATACCTTGGCAGCACACTGTCACGAAATGCGACCATCGACGATTAAGTGAACGTCAGGATTGCAAGAGCAAGCGCAACTTTTGGTAGACTCAGTGCAAATGTCTGGAACAGAAGAGGCATTAGTCTTGAGACCAAGCTAAAGGTCTACAGAGCAGTAGTTCTCCCCACACTACTGTACGCCTGCGAAACTTGGACAGTGTACCAACGACATGCCAAGAAGCTGAACCACTTCCACACAACATGCCTCAGGAAGCTACTGAACATCAAGTGGCAAGACAAGACCCCAGACACAGAGGTGCTCGCAAAAGCCACCCTTCCCAGCATCTTCACCATCCTGATGCAGTCCCAGCTTCGCTGGGCTGGACACGTGGCGCGCATGCCAGACCATCGGCTGCCCAAAAGGCTCTTCTATGGCGAGCTGCAACAAGGGAAGAGATCACACGGAGGTCAGAAGAAGCGCTTCAGAGATACTCTGAAAGTCTCTCTGAAAGCGTTTGATATCAACCCTGACTCCTGGGAGGAATCTGCAGTGGACCGTGACAAATGGCGTGCTGCTGTGCACAAAGGCGCCAAGTTGTGCGAGGCCAACAGGACTGCTGCAGCTGTTGAGAAGAGGCAGGCCAGAAAGTCACGGGCAAACAAGCTCCCTGACAATGGTATGCCTGTCTTTGTCTGCCCCAACTGTCAGCGAACATTTCGTGCGCAGATTGGACTATTCAGCCATCTGCGCATTCACAGATAGATTCATGAGCATCCTCCCCCCCGACCCCACCACCACCCTCCCCCCATCCCCCAGCTGGATGACAACGATGGTCATCATCGATCTCGATGGACACACACCACCGTTTATATATATATATATATATATATATATATATATATATATATATATATATATATTTATTTATTATAGTAAAGCTACACACACACACACACACACACACACACACACACACACACACACCCAACACACACACGCTGTCCTGATTTAAATCCAATATTAAACATCCCCAACCATCACCCCCAACAATCCTCCCCCCCCCCCCCCCCCCACACACACACACCCCACACCCCACACCCCACACCAGCCCCGCAACCACCACAACTAAACCCTTCAACAAGTCCAGCTTCAAACCACCAGCAGTCAACCCATCTCTCCTTCTTTTCCCTCCCTCTACCACCACCCCCATCCCCCATCCCACAACCCCACACCACACCACCCTCCCTCCCTCCCTTCTTCCTTTTTTTTTTTTATCCCCGCCTGGCATACCTTTCCTTTGAGGAGTCCCCTGAAACAATATTTGCTCAGCAGTACACAGGTAAGCCCATGGCCACCAGACAGACAGACTGGAAAGTTTTGAGGGGGATGGGGGCGCGGGGGAGGGGGGGGCAGGGGGGGGAGAGGGGGTAGGGGGGGGGGTAAGGGCTGGGGGTATGGTGGTGGTGGGGGGGCGAGAAAGGAAATGATACTGGTCAACTGGTCAAGGCTGTGACAAGGTCCAGTGATCAACGCCGCTGACCATTGTATTGTTATTGTGTCCCCGAAGGGGGGGGGGGGGGTGCTGGTTAGTTGTGTGTATATTAATCCTTCTTGATTTGACGACGCTTTTATTTTTCAGGGGTCGCGCGGGTTTTGGGGGATCATGACTGGGAAGGTGGGGAAGGGGGAGGTGGATGTGGGGTGGGGGGGGTGGGCGGAGGGAGGCTTAGTCAGAGTGGATTAGATTATGGCTGTGCCCCCCCCCTTCCCCCTCTCCCTCCCTCCCCCCACACATCCACTCCTGGCTAAATCGGTTATTGGATTAGTATGTAGAAGGGGTTTTGAACTTCTTTTGGCTGGGGGCAAGCTTCGACACGGTGTGTGTCTATTGGGGTCCGGGGCGTGGAGAGTGTTGGGGCGATGGGGGTAGGTAGGGGTATGGAGGGGTCTTTGACGACAAGGAGTGGCGTGTTCTCACGCCGGGGTTTTTCTTTTTCTTCTCTCTCCCTTCTCTCTGTCTCTGTCTCTCTGTCTCTGTCTCTCTCCCTCTCTCTCTTTCTTGTTTTTTTTTTTGGCGACGTACAGAGAGAGAGAGAGAGAGAGAGGGGGGGGGGGGGAGGGTGGTGGTGGTGGAAGTAGGGGTCGAGTGAGAAAAGAAACCGGGATAGATAGAGAGAGTGAATAAGAGAGAGAGGGAGGAAGAGGGAAGAGAGGCTGAGAGAGGGAGAGCGAGAGAGCGAGAGAGAGGGAGAGAGAGAGAGAGAGTCAGAAACAGAGAGAAGAAGGAGAAAAGAAAGCAGAACACACACACACACACACACACACACACACACACACACACACACACACACACACACACACACACACACACACACACACACACACCGCAGCACTGAGGCAACAGTTATGCCGATCAGATACAACTCAATATCAGATCAGATACAACTCAGCTCAGTCCAAGCCAACAACAACCAACAATAATCTTGCCTCATTAAAAGAAAAAAAAACAAAAACAAACAAACAAACAAAAAAACCTGTTGGTGTTGGACTGCTGAACATTCGAAATCACACCTTTCAGTTTCTTCCCGAAACTGCCAGACTCTTATTACTATCAGTCCGCCTCATCCCCTCCCCCCCCCCCCACCCTTCAACCACCTCTTTCCAATTCCCTCCCCCCCACCTCCCTCCCCACCCTCTTCTGCTCTTCCACCCCCAACTCTGAAAAGACCCCCCGGGCTGAACCAATGTTAGTTCAGCCCTCTTCACACCCACCATACTCTCCTTCCTTTCCACACAGGTTTTTCAAACCTCCCACAGTTTTTTTGGTCAAGTGGCGGTGACGAGTTGAGATCTTTTTCCCCACACAACACGTGACGCCTGAACGCGCGCGCGCGCACACACACACACACACACACACACGCGTGCGTGTGAATATTACTGTGGATTCCCGGAACGCTAAAGTGATAAGATAAGATCGTCGTCGTCGTCGTTCGTGGGCTGCAACTCGTACACAACATACACGAGTGGGCTTTTACACGCATGACCATTTCCCCCCTCGCCATGTAGGAAGCCATACTCTGTTTTCGGATGTGATAAGATGAGATGAGACGAGATGTGGTGAGGTGAGGTGAGGTGAGGTGAGGTGAGTTGAGATGCCGTTCTTTCTCTGTCTCTGGACTTTGTATTTGGAATGAACTTCCTCTTTGGCTTCGTCAGGTCTCCGCACTCAGCTGTTTCAAGTCTGGCCTTAAAAACCCACCTCTTCACAAGATAGCCTCCCTCCCGTACCTCTTCCTTTTCTACAGTTTCTTCAGTTTTAGAGTTATGCATGCGTGTGAATGACTGGTGTGAAAGCGGCTTAGATTTGTCTATGCACAAGATTCAGCGCTATATAGATACCACCATCATTATTATTATTATGGGAAGGGATTGGATGAGATTAGATGAGGGATCGGTTGAGATAAGATAAAATAAGATCAGATCAGATCAGATAGAGTGGTGACCTTGTGGAAGCGTGTCCACCAAGGAAGCGAGAGAATCTGAGGGTATGGGATTGAATCCCACATGACGGGCGCAATAGCCGAGTGGTTAAAGCGTTGGACTTTCAATCTGTGGGTCCCGGGTTCGAATCTCGGTAACGGCGCCTGGTGGGTAAAAAGTGGGTGATTTCTCCACTCTCCCAGGTCAACATTATATGCAGACCTGCTTGTGCTTGAACCTCCTTCGTGTGTATACGCAAGCAGAACATCAAATACACACGTTAAAGATCGTGTAACCCATGTCAGCGTTCGGTGGGTTACGGAAACAAGAACATACCCAGCATGCACACCCCCGAAAATTGAGTATGGTTGCCTACATGGCGGGGTAAAAACCCACGAACAACAACAACAACAACAACAAAATCTCACACTCGTCAGTTTTCTTCCCCTCCACCAGCCCTGGTGGTCTGGACGCTAGTCATTTTGGGTGAGACGATAAACTGGGGTCATTTGTATAGCGTACACTTACCGCACGTAAAAGAACCTATATATGGCAACAAGAGAGTGGTTACTGGCAAAATTTGTAATAAAATCAGGCTAATATACATTTGTGTGTAGTGCGCATGACTGAAGGATGACCGAATGACACAGGAAACGAATGATGAGCGCCCATAGCACGCTGTTGGTCGGCTCTACCCAGATAGGCAGCTTGTCAAATGACTCCGTGTTTGTGTTTGTAAGGCGCTTAGAGTTTGGTCTCTGACCGAGGATAGGCGCTATATATATATGTATCAATGACAATAAAGTTTAATCGCGCGCAATAGCCGAGTGATTTAAGCGTTGGACTTTCAATCTGAGGGTCCCGGGTTCGAATCACGGTAACGGCGCTTGGTGGGTAAAGGGTGCAGATTTTTCAGATCTCCCAGGTCAACATGTGTGCCGACCTGCTAGTGCCTAAACGCCCTTCGTGTGTATACGCACGCAGTTGATCAAATACGCACGTTAAAAATCCTGTAACCTATGTCGGTTTTCGGTAGGTTATGGAGACACGAAAATACCCAGCATGCATGAACCACGACAGAGTCATCGGCAAGTCGATGTTGGTTGTGTAACGGAAAGAAAATGAAGAAGAAAGTGAAAACAACTTTCATACTTCATGGATAATTTGTTCATGCTATCATTATCTCCGGTACCTAGGACCCCCCCGCCCCCCCTTTTTTTTCTTGTTCAGATTATTTTTTAAGGTTTTTGTAGAAATTCGAAGATTCTGAATAATTTATTAAAACATTCTTCAAACCCAGTATTACACTACAAGGACTTATCAACAGAAATACACAAAGTCTCGCGCATTTACGGTCATATTTCTGACCGCAAAACATATAACCATGCACACACATGACATTGTTCAGTTACAACTTAATCATGAAATAAAAAAAAAAGAAGGCTTGCTTCGGTTACTGTGAAATTACACCGTTAGTAGGCCTCCTTCGGTCATGGCTGACCATGGATAAAGTATATCCGACCTAATGTCTAATTGGGCTGTTTGCTTGGACCAAGCAGCGTCGTCTGTGACTGTAGAGACCGATGCGATAGAGAGACAGTCTCTGTCGCAGCGATCACATGTGTAAGCTGATGCTGGTTTGTCGGCTGCTGTCCCTTTTCTGCGAGCTCGTTTTTCTGCTGCAGTAGCTGACAGTTTGTCCTCACACCACAGGGAATTGAAACTTGGTGTCCACTGAAGTTAACATTTCAGAAGGAGTGAGGTCAGTTGAGGGAATCTGCAATATCCCCTTCACCTACCCCACCTCCCTTATTCCCAACCCCCATACACTCCCCCCGCACCCCCCCCCCCACCCCCACTACTTTAATCCTCTACCCCTCCCAACCCCCCCCCCCACCCCCCACCCCCGCCCCCCACCCCTACTCCTCAGTCCTGCCAACAACAAAAGCGACACTGTGTCGGTATCCTGTAATCTGTTTTAATTGGATCAGCGAGAAGTAGAAGCGGGAGGGTGGTGGTGGTGGAGGGATAAAGGTAGACAGGGGAAAGGGACGTGAGAAGCAGAGTGGGAGGGGGGGGGGGGGGGGGGGGGGGGGGGGGGGGGGCGTACGTGGGTACGGGTACGGGTACTGAGTCGCGCGAGCAGTCTGGGCCCACCCTGAAATCCAACCGGGATCAGTGTTTGTTTAACCGTTCTTTTTCGCCGCGGTGGAAACACCCCCCCCCCCCCCCCCCCCCTAATCAGTTGTAGTTGGTTCAAAGCGTTTGAAGAGTAGGGTTGACGTTTGCGTGATGTGGAAGTGGTGGTTGGGTGGTGGTTGTGGTGTTGTGGAGGGTGCTGGGGGTGGGGGTGGGTGGGAGGGGGATTGAAGTGGACAGTGGTAGGGGTGGTGGGGTGAGTGAAGTCGAGGAGAGTGGGGGGATGGGGGGGGTGGGAGAGATGGAGGTTACAGGAACTTGGCAGCCGAGATTGAGTCGGTATTGTTGTCGCAAATTCGTGTATATATGTGTGTGATTGAATCAAAGACTGTATTCCATTATTTTGTTCGTGGTTTTTTTTGTTTTTTTTTTTTTTGTTTTTTTTGGTCTTCTGTTGTATATGCAGGCAACTTTTGAAGCTCCATTGTTGCTGCAAGGGTTTGTTTCTGGTGAATGGACAAGCTGCGTGGGGATAACTTTGTTTGCTGCCACATGTTTTTGCTGATTTTTGTTTGGTTTATTATCATCTGGTAATAGGAGAGAGAGAGAGGGAGAGAGGGAGAGAGAGAGGGGGAAGAGAGAGAGAGAGGGGGGAAGAGAGAGAGAGAGAGAGAGAGAGAGAGAGAGAGAGAGAGAGAGAGAGAGAGAACTCTGAACTGTTGTATTGCATTTCGTAGTATTATAGTGTATTGCATCGTATTGTGATGTACTGTATCATATTGTGTAATGGAAGTACTTGCTGTCTTCTGTTTTGCTTATCTGGTGAAGAAAGAGAGAGAGACAGAGAGAGAGACAGAGAGAGAGACAGAGACAGACAGAGAGAAACAGAGACAGAGACAGACAGAGAGAGAGAGACAGAGAGAGACAGAGACAGACAGACAGACAGAGACAGAGAGAGACGGAGAGAGAGAGAGACAGAGAGAGACAGAGAGAGAGAGACAGAGAGAGACAGAGACAGACAGACAGACAGAGACAGAGAGAGACGGAGAGAGAGACAGACAGAGAGACAGACAGAGAGAGACAGAGAGAGAGAGAGACAGAGAGGGAGAGCTCGGAACTGTTTTACTGCAGAAGGCCTTCTGACCATTGCAAAATCAGACACAATTCGTAACTGATTTGTTTTGCTACTCCCTCTTTCTCTCTCTCTTATTCCCCCCCCCCCCTCCTCATTCTCCCTCTCATTTGGACCCCTCCTACCACGCACACGTGTATACATACAGATGAGCACGCTTTCGTCAGATGAGAGAGAGAGAGAGAGACAGAGTCAGACAGACAGAGAGACAGAGACAGACAGACAGAGACAGAGAGGTGGGATGGTGCACGTCCGCTGACCCCCCCAAAGCGACATTCACCACCGAGGGCCCTTTGCACGTGCATTCCCTCCCTGCACCCCCCCCCGCCCCCCCTCACAACTAACTAGTTAGTCTCTCAGCGGGCCCGTGCACATGCATTTTCTACACCTCCCTTTTGTTCCCTCTCTCTCTCTCTCTCTCTCTGAGGGCCCGTGCACATGTATTCTCTCCCACGCCTGTTATATTCAGATGAGGGGCCCGTGCACATGCATTTCCTGCACCTCCCTTTTGTTCCCTCTCTCTCTCTCTGAGGGCCCGTGCACATGTATTCTCTCCCACGCCTGTTATATTCAGATGAGGGGCCCGTGCACATGCATTTCCTGCACCTCCCTTTTGTAATCCTCTCTCTCTCTCTCTCTCTCTCTCTCTCTGAGGGCCCATGCACATGTATTCTCTCCCACGCCTGTTATATTCAGATGAGGGGCCCGTGCACATGCATTTATTCTCACGCCTGTTAGACGCAACACCACGAGAGGCCCCCCACACCCCCTCGCCCTCCCTCCACCCCTTCACCCCCACCCCTCGTTGCGTTGTGGCATCATTCATTTCCTTCACACCTATTATTCCCTTAAGGGTCCTCGTGTTGCCTGTCTGCAACTGCAATGATCAGTCTGCTGTATGGGAAGAGCTGGTACCACATACACTACAACTGCTGCTTCTGTGCATGACAAGCTGTCTCTTCATCAGAACTCCCTCTCTGTCAGTGTCCTGTGCACATGTACTGATGCACATGACAGTCATCGCTCTCTCTCGCTGCGGTCTCACACTGAGCGTTTATATTTGCACCACACTCACGCTCTTCGTGTAATATTGCTTTTTGAATGGCTCTGTACGTGTGCGTTAAAAAAAAAAAAAAAAAAAAAAAAAAAAAAGGCCTCACCACCAGCAATAATTTCTTTTATTGTATAACATTGCGTTGTCTTCTTCTTCATCTTCTTCTTCTTCTTCTTCTTCTTCTTCTTCTTCTTCTTCTTCGTCGTCGTCGTCGTCTTCTTCTTCTTCTTCTTCTCTATTGCTATTATAATCATCATCATTATGATGATGATGATGCTCTTCTTCTTCTTCTCATTATTATTGTTGTTGTTATTATCATCATCATCATCATCAATAATTACTAATCAATAATAATAATAATAATAATGATAATAATAATAATTATGATGATGATGATGATGATGATATAATTATTATAATTATTATAATCATAATGATAACAATAACAATGATAATTATTATCATCATTCTTATCGTTATTGTTATTATTATTATTATTATCATTATTATCACAACAGACTACTCTGTGTGAACTTCGGGATGCTCTCCCCTGGAAGAGAGTGTCGCCACAGTATAGTGCTATCCTTATCAGTTATTCTTCTTCTGTAGTTTTCTGTCAGCAAAGTGCACGAGTTTTACTTCCAAAGTGGATTTGTCTACTGAATATAGCCAGGGACAACTCTTATGTTGCCGAGGGTTCTTTTTCCTACCCTAAGTACGAGGGTCATTCAATAAATAAGGTGAATTTTTCGGTATAAGGACTTCTAATACAGATAGAAGCTCACTTTAAAAAAAAAAAAAAATTTTTTTTTACTTCTTTTTCACATGGATTTAATTTGTTTTGCAGATTAAAAAAAACTTTGAGAGTTTTGGCGATTAACAAAGATGGCCGACCAAGAAGCATGCTCCAGGATTGAACAGCGGTCAGTTATCAAGTTTTTGGTTGCTGAAGGGTGCAAACCAGTTGAAATTCATAGGAGAATGTCAACTGTGTATGGTGCCACATGTTTCAGCCGAAAAATGTCTACAAGTGGGCTAAATTGTTTAACGAAGGACCGAGCAGTGTTGAGGATGAAGACAGGCCTGGAAGGCCTACAGAAGTGAGGTCTCCTGAGGTGATCGAATCAGTCAATGACCTCATTCAGTCTGACAGAAGGGTGACAGTGGATGACATTGCAAGGACTTTGAGCTTATCTGTTGGGACAGCACACAAAATTGTCCATGATGACCTTGGCTACTCGAAGGTCAGCTGCCGGTGGGTGCCAAAGATGCAAGGCCTCACACAGCAGCCCGAACGGTGCAGACCATCAACGAGCTGGGCTGGGAACTGCTCCCTCATCTCCCTTACAGCCCAGACCTTGCCCCTTCAGACTTTCACCTGTTTGGTCCCTTGAAAGCGTTCACGAGAGGCACGAAGTTTGAAAGTGACGATGAAGTCAAAAGTGTTGTGAGCGACTTGCTGAGACATCAGTCCAAAGATTTTTACGCTGCGGGAATACGGAAGCTTGTGCACAGATGGGAAAAGTGTGTGACAGTGCTGGGAGACTACGTTGAAAAAAAAAAGAAAAAAGTAAGCTTCTATCTGTATTAGAAGTCCTTATACCGAAAAATTCACCTTATTTATTGAATGACCCTCGTACATGCTGCTTATGGGTGTTCTAATTATCGTCTTATCCAAAAGAATACCGAGAGGATATCAGAATCAGAATAAATTTATAATCTCTCTAAGAGATATGTTTATAACTGCACACCCTGTATACAGATAAGAATGCAAAAAGCAGTAAAAAACAAAACAAAAACAAAACAACAAAACAACATCGTACTGTGATGTAAACCACCACATGTATTTATACAACTTCATGAATATTCACTGGCTTTTGAGATGTGCAATTGTGAACGTGAAATTAAACAGTGCATCAATAAATCATGGGAGAAAACAACACATATCTCCTTAGTGAACGAAAAAGATTAAAAAAAAAAATGTATGTATGTATGTGTGTATGTATGTATGTATGCATGTGTGTGTGTATGTATGTATGCATGTGTGTGTGTGTGTGTGTGTGTGTGTGTGTGTGTGTGTGTGTGTGTGTGTGTGTGTGTGTGTGTGTGTGTGTGTGTGTGTGTATCTATCTATCTGATTTATCTGTGTGTGTCCATCCACCCATCCGTCAACAGTTCGCCATCTGTCTGTCTGTCCGTCCGAGCAATTCGCACATTACGAATTGAAAACTCAATTAAACAATCCAGCATAACTGACACAGCCTTCGTAATCACATTCATCTCAGATTTAAATGCAACACGCTGAAAAAAAAAATCCAGTAAATAAATACAACTAAGACTATCTTTATATTCACACATATACCTGACACTGTAATCTGTTCAGAATGATTTCGATTCTGTTCAGAAATGTTTTGAGCAAAATAGTTCTGAAAAGACAACAGCCGCAAGCAGATGCCATCACTGCGGAAGAACAGGCAGGATTCCTGCAAAGGCAGAAGTACCATCGAACAAATCTGTAACCTGCGTATCCCTTGCGAAAAACACCTCAACACTAGAGGGAGCTATACCACGTCTTCATAGACTTCAAGAAGGCATTCGACTGCGTCTGGCAGGAAGCACTATGGGCTACAGTGAAAAAAAAGGCAAACACTTCTTAGCTCCATCCAGTGACTATACTTCCAAGCGGCCAGTGCGGTGCTCACACAGGGAGCTGTTGGAGAGAGGTTTCATACTTTCGGTTGGTGTACGTCAGGGCTGCCTTCTGTATCCTACGTTGTCCAACATATTCCCGAAACGGACCATGACTTGCGTACTTGAATATTATGTCAGCACAGTCAGCATTGGAGGAAGAACCATCACGAACCTTCACTTCGCAGACGACATCGATGGCCTGCCAGGAAGCGAGCAAGAACTCGCCAAGCTTGTTAAAAGACTGGATGAATCATCAAAAAGAAATGGCATGAAAATCAGCACCGAAAAGGCTAAGTTCATGGCCAGCCACAGCACCACGATCTCTGCTGATGTAACTGTCCAGTAACAAAAGCTAGGAGCTGTTCAACAGTCCATCATCAACAGTGAAGCATCCAAGCCAGAAATCTTCTCAAGGGTAAAACAACAACAACAACAAAACAATAACATAAGCACTGTCCAGGCTAAAACATGTATGGAGAGACATAAATCAATCTCCATGAAACTAAGACCAGACTCCTGCTTGCAGTGGTATTTTCCATCTTCCTGTATGCATGTGGGACATGGAACCACTGGCGGATTTCGAAAGAATCTGAGCCATGGAAGAGAGGTGTCATCGCAAGATACAGAAGATCAGGTGCACTGCTCATATCATCAGATCTGCTGATATCAGTAAAGAAAAGAAAGCTACGCTGTTATGACCAAATAACGAGATCCAACGGCCGTGTTAAAAAAACAATCCTCCAAAGAAATATTGAGAGAGGGAGACAGAGGGGATGACAGAAAATCAACGACAAGACACCAAACAATGGACTGAGAACACTGTATGCACAATGGACGGGAAAACCATTTTGCAGAGTCCCAGGCATTAACACACAACCGACAGACCCCCGGGGGAATGTGTTGAACAGCTCTCCTGTCCAGCGCCCGTGTTAACTCTTCACAGGGTTAAGGGAAGAAGAGAGAAGAAAAAAGAAAGAAGAAAGAAGATAGAAGACAGGAAAATAAGAATATCTCAGACATAGAATGCAGCAAACTCAAGGGGGTGGGGGGGGGGGGGGGGGGGGTGGGGGGGGGGGGGGTGGGGGGGGGGTGGGGGGGGGGAGCTCAAGTTAATAATCGCATACAACAAAGACTTGTCTTTATCTTCTCCACATATACATCGAAAGACACAAAATGCAGATAGATAAGAGAACTTCCCAAACCACACACCCCAAACCCACCCCACCCCAGCCCAGCCCAACCCAGCTAAACACAGGGAAACGCTGTAACAGGAAGAAGACAGACGTAACAACGACGGAGGACAAAAATAACAAATGTACAGGGATCTGCGCAGTGTCAAAAGCAGCCCGGTCAGGGACTTGAGAAGATTACGAAGAAGAAGAAGAAAAAGGCGGGGGGCGAGATTGGAGACTCCCACCTCCCTGGGTGCTGGTGACAAATGAGCGGCGAAAAAACTCGTTGGTTGTTTGGGGGGGATGGGGTGGGGGTGGGGGTGGGGGTGGGGGGTTGGGGGGGCGTGGGGAGGGGGGAGGGGCGGGGGAGGGGGAGGGATAGGAGGGCGAGGGAGGGCGGGGGTGGCGTGGGGTGGGAGGTGTCGGGGAGAGATACAAACTACAGTGCGTGTGGCTTCTGGAATCTCTCGTTCGCTCCGCCGTCCCCCCCTTTTAGAGAGACAGAGAGAGAGGGGGGAGGGGTGCAGGGGGGTTGGGGGGGGGGGAGGGGAAGGAAGGAGAGAAAGGGAGAGAGAGAACGAGAGAGAGAGAGAGAGAGTGTGTGTAAGTGTGAAAGAGAGAGGGTGTAGAAAGAGAGAGGGGGGGGTGGGGAGACAGATGGAGAGAGACAGACAGACACAGAGAGAAAAAGAGAGAGATGGGGGAGGGGGGTGGGGGGGAGGAGGGAAGGAGAGAAAGGGAGAGAGAGAACGAGAGAGATGGAGTGTGTGTGTGTGTGTGTGTGTGTGTGTGTGTGTGTGTGTGTGTGTGTGTGTGTGTGTACTGTGAAAGAGAGAGGGAGTAGAAAGAGAGAAAGAGACAGAGAGGGGGGAGACAGATGGAGAGAGAGACAGACAGACAGACAAACACAGAGAGAAAGAGAGAGAGAGAGAAAGAAAGAGAGAGAGAGATGAAGAGAGAGACAATGAGAGAAGAGAGAGAGAGAGAGAGAGAGAGAGAGATAGAGAGAGAGAGAGAGAAGAAATGAGTGAGTGAAAGACAGAAAAATCGAGAGAGAGAAGATTAGAGAGAACGAGAAAGAGAGAGGATGAGACAGGGAGTGAGGCACGGAGGGAGAGAGAGAGAGAGAGAGAGAGAGAGAGAGAGAGAGAGAGAGAGAGAGAGAGAGAGAGAGAGAGAACTATGTGTGTGTGAGAGAAAGAGAGAGGGGGTGGAGGAGACAGATGGAGAGAGAGAGAAAGATGGTGAGGGGAAAAGAGCGAGAGAGAAAGTGAGAGAGATAA
>NC_134884.1:40686072-40691072 GCF_041734735.1 Babylonia areolata
TGGAAGATTGAGAGTGAAGGTTCTCCAGCAGAAAGGCATAAGACTGTCTACAAAGATAAAGATCTACAAGGCCGTAGTCCTTTCTTCACTACTGTATGGATGTGAAACGTGGACCCTGTATCGACGGCACATCAAGCAGTTAGAACAGTTCCACATGAGATCACTGCACATGATCATGGGCATCCGCTGGCAGGACAAAGTCACAAACCAAGAGGTGTTGGACAAAGCTGGTTTGACAAGCATCGAGTCATTGTTGCTGAAGGCTCAGCTACGCTGGACTGGTCAAGTCATCAGAATGGACGACAGTTAAATCCCCAGGCAACTGATGTATGGTGAGCTCAAGGAGGGCCAACGCAGACAGGGAAGGCCCAAACTGAGGTACAAAGGCACCCCGAAGAACAACCTCAGATGGTGCGGCATCCAGCCACGCAAGCTCGAAGCCTCTGCTGCGAACAGATCATACTGGAGGTCTCTCACATCCAAAACAACAGCTACCTTTGAAGAGGACAGACGACTGCGTCTCGCCAAAGACGACATAGGGCCTCATCCTCCTCAGTACAAATTCAGACCATCGCTGCGACACCTGTGGACGCCGGTGTGCTTCCAGCTTTGGGCTGCGGACTCACAGGCGCTGTCATTGCTGAGTTCACAGACCTTGTCATCGTCAGCTCCCGACGGACTACCAAGATATTTATATGTATGTATGTATGTATGTACATGTGTGTGTGTGTGTGTGTGTGTGTGTGTGTGTGTGTGTGTGTGTGTGTGTGTGTGTGTCCCTGCTTCTGTCTGCATGCTGCTCCCTGTCTCGCTGTCCCCGTATCCACCCCCCATCCTCGCGTCTCTGCTGCCTGGCATCGCTCCTGTTGCTGTCACTGCTTTGTCGCTGCTGGTATCCAGCTGCCGTAGTTGAGAGAGTGATCTCAGCTGATGGAAGAGGAGCAGAGTCTTCCACTGGAAGTAAGCAAGCGGTCAGCTGAACTGTCGGCACGCAGACAGAAGGAGACACAGGGACAGAGACACACACACACACACACACACACACACACACACACACACACAGAGAGAGAGAGAGAGAGAGAGAGAGAGAGAGAGAGAGAGGGGATGAGAGAGACTTCTTCTTCTTCTTCTGCGTTCACTCGCATGCACACGAGCGGGCTTTTACGTGTATGACCGTTTTTACCCCGCCATGTAGGCAGCCATACTCCGTTTTCGGGGGTGTGCATGCTGGGTATGTTCTTGTTTCCATAACCCACCGAACGCTGACATGGATTACAGGATCTTTAACGTGCGTATTTGATCTTCTGCTTGCATATACACACGAAGGGGGTTCAGGCACTAGCAGGTCTGCACATATGTTGACCTGGGAGATCGTAAAAATCTCCACCCTTTACCCACCAGACGCCGTCACCGTGATTCGAACCCGGGACCCTCAGATTGACAGTCCAACGCTTTAACCACTCGGCTATTGCGCCCGTCGGATGAGAGACCAACTGAGAGAAAGTGAGAGATAGACAGACAGATAGAAAGATGAAGATAGTGAGAGAGGGAGAGATAGAGACAGACAGAGACAAAGAGGCAGAAAAGAGAGAGAGAGAGAGAGAGAGAGAGAGAGAGAGAGAGACGGGGGGAGAGAGAGGGAGAGAGGGAGAGGGAGAGAGGGAGAGAGAGAGAGAGGGGAGAGGGAGAGATAGAGAAACAGAGAGGATGAGAGAGACCAACTGAGAGATAGTGAGACAGAGATAGACAGACAGATAGAAAGATGAAGATAGTGAGAGAGGGAGAGATAGAGACAGACAAAGACAAAGAGGCAGAACACACACACACACACACACACACACACACACACACACACACACACACACACACACACACACACACACACACACACACACGCAGATGAAAATAGAGAGAGTAAGAGACAGAGACAGAGACAGAGATAGAGAAAAAAAAGTGGTGACAAATGATCGGGACAACATTGTGTTGGTGGAGAAATACTAACTGCAGGCTGCTGGAATCTCCCCGCCCCCGCCCCCAACCTCCCTCCCTCAGCACTTTTTGTCTTCATGAAAACAACAGCAACAACATCAGACAATAAAATTAATGCTGACAGCTTAAGTACATGAGTCTTCTTGTTCTTCTTGTTCTTCTTCTTCTTCACCCCCTCCTCCTGCTCCAGCTCCTCCTCCTGCTTCTTCTTCTTCACCTCCTCCTCCTCCTCCTTCTCCTCCTCCTCCTTGTTCTTCCCCTCCTTCTCCTCCTCCTCCTTCTTCTTCTTCCTCTTCTTCTCCTCCATCCTCCTTCTTCGTCTTCTTCTCCTTCTCCTGCTCCTCCTCCTCCTCCTTCTCCTTCTCCTCCTTCTCCTTTTTCTTCTTCTTCGTCTTCTTCGCCTTCACCTGCTCCTCCTCCTCCTTCTTCTTCTCCTTCTTCTGCTCCTCCTCCTCCTCCTCCTTCTTCTTCTTCATCTCCCCATTTTCCTGCTCACCCCCCTTCTTCTATAATTGTTTTATTTATTCATTCATTTGTTTGTTTGTTTATCTATTTGTTATTTGCTTATCTCATTATTTTGATTTGGAAATGGAGAGAGTGGAAGGAAGCGGGGATGAGGGGGGTGTGGAGGCGAGGGGGCGTGGGGGCGAGGGGGGCGGGGGTGAAGAGAGGAGAGGGGAGGGAGGTGGGGAGGGTGGAGGTCCGCGGGCAGTTAAAAACAACAAGAAGAAGAAAATGGGAGGAAGAGAAGTGGACAAAATAATGGGTTGTTTTTGTCTTTGTTTATTTTTGTTGTTGTTGATTTTTTTTTCTCTCCCGCTGCAAACTCTTCCCCTCCCCTCACCTCCTCTCTCTCCCTGTGTGTGTGTGTGTGTGTGTGTGTGTGTGTGTGTGTGTGTGTGTGTGTGTGTGTGTGTGTGTACGATTTTATGTGCGTGTGTGGATGCGCACATTCGCGCGTGTGTTCCCCTTTCTTTTCTCCTTCACGAGATCTTCTTTTCTGCCCCGTTTGTTAATTTCTTTCTGTTATTCTTCTCCCCCCCTTTTTAACCCCCCCCCCTCATCCCCCTAAACTCTCTCAACCCCACCCCTCCTCTCTTTCTCCCTCCCTTTTCTCTCTTTCGCCCTCTATACCCCTCTCTCCCCTCTCCATGCCCGTCCCAAGCTTTCCCCGATTCCTTCCATAAAGAACGCTTGAAATCCAAAATCTTTTAGGCTGTGTCAGCATCTTGTCTATTAGATAAGGCTTTCTGTCTAGGCAGAAGTTGCAGCCCTTAACTCACTCAGTACGGCCAGTCCTCTTTTCTCATCTACACAGACCCCTCGGATGTCCAGTGGGTGTCTCAATGACCCAACCTTTAGCTTCCGTCGTCAGAATTGTGGTATTCTTTGTCAACATTCACCTCTTCAGTATAAGAGCCTTCCGCTTGCAATATTTTGATGGTGGTAATTGGGGTGAAACGCAGTTAACGTCGTCTCTTTCGCCGTTCGTATGGAAAGAGTTAACAGAATCGTAAAAACTGCCACCAAGATTACCAGGGCTGATCTACCTTCTCTAGAAGACATATATTATAAGCGGCATCTCAAAAAAGCAAAATCAATCAGCCAGGACGAATCACATTCAGCTTTTGGGATTTTCGAGATGCTTCCCTCTGGTCGACGGTACAGAAGTATAAGGACGAAAACCAATCGCTTCGCCAATAGCCTTTTCCCCAAAGCAGTCAATGCCCTGTCTCTCGAACAAATCCAGTATGATAAACAGAAATGTGCGACCAACAACCATCTACCTGAAGATCTAGTCATAAGCCCCATCCACATGCAATATGCAGCTTCTGTTCAAATGTGTGTGTGTGTGTGTGTGTGTGAGTATGCACAAATTTTTTTTATATTGATACGCACTTGTATGTATCCTAATTTCTACAGTATCTGTGTTGTTTGTGTATGATTTTCGATTTATGTTCGTATCTTGTTATGTACTATCCCCCCCCCCCCCAATATTCCTTGTGACCCCGGTACACTTGGTAATAAAGACATATTCTATTCTATTAATTCACCATTTATCGTGATATCCGCATTCGCTCTGATGTTGTCTATTGATGCGTTCTTGTTAGGGTTCAACCAAAAAAAAAAAAAAAGTTAGATACCACTTAGGAGCTTGCAATGTGTTCTTCTGTCTCTGGGAGCTTGGTGACTGAAATACAACAAAAAGAGTTGTCCTCTTGCTGGCAAAATTACATCGGGGAAATCCCCTTTGATAGGTGCACAAAAATTATATGTATGCACTCAAGGCCTGGCGAAGTACGTTGGATTATGCTGCTGGTCAGGCATCTGCCTAGGTAACTGATGTGGTGTAGAATAATAATTATATGGATTTGTCTGAACGCAGTGACGCTTTCTTGAAAAGCTGAAACTGAAACTCTGCAACAAGGTCTGTATGTGTCAATCTCTCTCTCTCTCTCTTCCCTCTCTCCCTCCCTCTCTCTCTCTCATATGTTGCATTATAGTGTTTCCATTAAACTAGTTATGTTCACATACTCCTTCACGAGGGGCTTGGCGTATATATGAATAAAAAATCATCTTGAGTCATCTCTCTCTCACACACACTCTCTCACTCTCTCTCTCACACTCTCACTCTCTCGCTCACATTCTTACACACTCTCTCTCTCTCACTCTTTCACACTCTCTCTCACACTGACACTCTCACATTCACACTACCTCACACACACTCTCTCTCACACACTCTCTCTCTCACTCTCTCTCACACATTCTCTCACTCTCTCTCACACTGTTACTCTCTCTCTCACACTCACACTCTCTCTCACTCACACACACACTCTCTCTCTCACTCACACATTCACTCTCTCTCTCTCTCTCTCTCTCTCTCTCTCTCTCTCTCTCCGTGTATGTGTCATTGTTGTTTTGTTTTCTTCGCCGGGAGTGGAAACCCAAGGAAAGGGCCACCACTCGCCTCCACGCGGTTGGTCTGGCTTGTGTCACTTCCGCCACGTCAT
>NC_134884.1:40706072-40721072 GCF_041734735.1 Babylonia areolata
CTCCCACACCCCTTCTAACCGATAATACTCAAATGTATTCATACATACTTTTAACAAAATGTCTTCAGTCACCGATATGTGTGACGACGGGACATTAAACAAATTTCCTCCCTCACTCCCTCACTCCCTCTCCCTCTTCTTCCTCCTTCCCTTTCACACCTCCGTCTCCTTTCGAGGGCCAGGCCCTCCTCCCCCCCCCCTCCCAAATATCCTTACCCCCTCCCCCCCCCATTCCACTGGCTTGGGGATTGGAGAAAGGAAGGGAAAGGCAGTTGTGGCGGGTGGTGACGGTGGAGATATGGGACTAAGACAAAAAGTTGACGAGGATGTGGTAAGATAGAGAGAGAACGAAAGAGACAGAGAAAGGGAGAACGAAGAGAGAGAGAGAGAGAGGATGGGGGATGGGATCGAGGGAGAGAGAGGGAGAAAAGAGAGCGGGAGAGAAAGAGGAGAGAGAGCGAGAGAGAGAGAGAGAGAGAGAGAGAGAGAGAGAGGGTGGAAAGAGAAAGAAGAAAGAGAGATAGAGAGAAAGAAGAGAGAGCGAGATCGAGAGAGAGAGAGGGAGATGGAGGGAGAGGAAGAGAGACAGAGAGAGAGAGAGAGAGAAGATAGAAGAGAGGGAGACAGACAGACAGACAGACAGACAAAGAGAGAGAGAGAGACAGAGAGAGAGAGATAGAGAGAGAGAATATAGGAGAGAGGGGATGGAGAGAGAGAGCGCGCGAGAGAGAGGGAAAGAGAGAGGGAAAGAGAGAGAGAATGAGAGAGTGAGAGAGACAGACAGAGCGACAGACAGACAGACAGGCAGAGAGAGACAGAGGGGGGGAAGAGGGAGACACAGTGAGAGAGAGAGAGAGAGAGAGAGAGAGAGAGACAGAGACAGAGACAGAGACAGAGAGAGATAGAGAGAGAGAGAGGCGAAAACGTTGAGCATGGGACAAGCGACAGCACATTGCTCGTCGATAGCATGTATTCTCTCTCTCTCTCTCTCTCTCTCTCTCTCTCTCTCTCTCTATTTATATATATATATATATATATATATATATATATATATATATATATGGGATCCTGGTACGGTCACAGAGGTACCAGCTGGGGCTTTCTGACAATACTAGGCCACAGCTGAGTGTGTGTGTGTGTGTGTGTGTGTGTGTGTGTGTGTGTGTATGCGTGTGTGTGTGTGTGTGTGTGTGTGTGTGTGTGTGTGTGTGTGTGTGTGTGGTACGGTGGAAGGGGGAGGGGGAGTATAGGAGGGTATAAGCCAGCTTATTGTTTACAGCTTTCATACACACACACACTACACACTACACGCACACACACACACTACACACACACACACACACAAACACAAAAACACACACAAACACACATTACACACACACACACACACACACACACACACACACACACACACACACACACATGTACATAGAGCTCCCTTCCTACACATCTGCTGCTACTTCTAATACCATACCATTGCTGCTGCTGCTGCTGTTGCTGCACTTGTATAATGCTGGTGTCAGCCCGTGGGGGTGGGGGTGGGGGTAGGTGTGGTGGAGACAGGGTGAGGAGGAGGGGGGGGGGAAGGGGGGGAAAGGGAGATGTGTCGTCAGCGAGAGGTGTGGGTGTGATCGGAGAGTCAGGGGGTATGGTAGGGGGGTGTGGGAGGGTGAGGGGGGGTGGGGGGTGGGGGGGTGAAGGGAGGGAGGAGGGGTGGTGTTGCAGGGTGTGGCGAGGAGGATAAGAGATGGTTCGGGAATGTCGTGTCGTGTCGTGTCGTGTCGTGTCGTGTCATGTCGTGTCGTGTCGTGTCGTGTCGTGTCATGTCGTGTCATGTCGTGTCGTGTCGTGTCGTGTCGTGTCATGTCGTGTCGTGTCGTGTGTGTGTGAGTGTGTGTGTGTGTGTGTGTGTGTGTGTGTGTGTGTGTGTGTGTGTTTGTGTGTGTGTGTGGTGTGGTGTCGTGTCGTGTCGTTTCGTGTCGTGTCGTGTGTGTGTGTGTGTGGTGTCGTGTCGTGTCGTGTCGTGTCGTGTCGTGTCGTGTGTGTGTGTGTGTGTGTGTGTGTGTGTGTGTGTGTGTGTGGTGTGGTGTGGTGTGGTGTCGTGTCGTGTCGTGTCGTGTGTGTGTGTGTGTGTGTGTGTGTGTGTGTGCGGAAGCGCGTGTGTGTACGTGTGCGGACGCGCGTGTGTGTACGTGTATTTGTGTGTTTCCCTTCCCCGTTTTTTTTTTTATGTCTTATCTCACACCACCACCCCCCACCCCCCACCCTCCGCATACACATCGCGCCCCCTTTTCCTCCTCCCTGCTCTTTCTGATCACTCTCTCATTTGTGTCTCACCACACCTGTCCAGCTTCACCACCCCCTCATTCCCCCTCACCTTACCTACCACACAACCCCCTCTCCCCCCCCACCCCCACCCCATGCCCCCCCGCACACACACACACACACACACACACACACACACACACACACGCGGGTCCCTACCCTTCTCCCTTTATTTTTAATTAAGAAGCAGAAAAAAATAATATACGCTCAACGAGGAACGATCGATATTGACACCACCAGCTCCTCCCCTCCCCCCCCCCACCCCCACCCCTACCCCTATCACCTCCCCCTACTACCTCCTTCCCCCTCCATGCTAAAGCCCCCTCCCCCACCCACCCCCCACCTACCCACCCACCTCACCCCACCCCACCCCACACAACCTCCCCTTTCTTTCTTTCCAACTGCAAGTAATACACTAACGGCAGCTGTGCGGGTGCTGTATATAGCAAGGGGCGTATGTTTTAATCTGACAGAATTCATATAACCTAGCTTTTCTTCCCCCCCCCCCCCCCCCCACCCAAAACGTTCACTATGGGGCTTTGTGTTCTCAAGATTTATATCGAAACATGTGCCCCTCCCCCCCCCACATGCCCCCTCACACATCCCTACCTATAGTATATATATATATATATATATATATATATATTAGGTGACAACAGCTGTTGTCTCTGTCTGTCTGTCTGTCTGCGTACGTGTCTGCCTGTTTGTTTGTCAGCCTCTGTTTGTATCTTTATATGTCTGTGTGTCTGTCTGTGTGTCTGCCTGTCTGTATCTGCCTCTGTCTGTCTGCCTGCCTGTCTGTCTGCCTGCCTGTCTGTCTGCCTGTCTGTGATCTGTTTCTGTCTGTCTGTCTGTCTGTCTGTCTGTCTGTCTGCCGCCTGTCTGTCTCTGTCTCTGCCTGTCTGTCTGTGTGCCTGCCTGTCTGTATCTGTCTCTGTCTGTCTGCCTGTCTGTCTGTCTGTGTCTCTGTCTGTCTGTCTGCCTGCCTGTCTGTATCTGTCTCTGTCTGTCTGTCTGTCTGTGTCTCTGTCTGTCTGTCTGCTTGTCTTTCTGTATGTCTGCCTGCCTGCCTGTATCTGTCTCTGCCTGCCTGCCTGCCTGCCTGGCTGTCTGTCTGTTTGTCTGTCTGCCTCTCCCTCTGTCTCTTTCTTTCTGTCTTCCTGTTCCTCTCTCTGTCTGTCTTTCTATCTTTCTTGTTTATGTATCCGTGTGTACCTGCTTGTCCGTTTGTATGTCCATATGTTTGTCTGTCTGTCTGTCTGCCTGTGTGCACTGAGGTCTGTCTGCCGGGATGTCCTTCTCTCAAATGAAAGAGAGAGAGAGAGAGAGAGAGAGAGAGAGAGAGAGAGACAGAGACAGAGACAGAGACAGAGAGAACAAGATCAAGAACAAAAACTTTAATCTCCAGGCCTCCGGCCCCTAGAAAGAGGTCAAAAGTACACAAAATGGTGATCACGCAGCGACAACAAAATGTAAAATACATACTAAATTAAACCTGTAGAACAAAAGTGCTTCTTGTGCATAGTAAATTAATTCTGACTTTTATTATTGTTGTCACAGAGAGAGAGAGAAAGAGAGAGAGAGAGAGAGAGAGAGTGTGTGTGTTTGGGAGCGAACGAACGTGCGTGCGTGCGTGCGTGTGTGTGGTGAGCCTGTATTCATCTGAATCTGGAATACCAACGGACACACAACACGGACCGAACATCATCTATGAACAAATCACTCCACCACCACCACACACATTACAAAGAAAACGACTAAGAAAAAACTAAGAAGGAAAATTAGAAAATGAAAAAAAAAAGGTAGAAGAACAAAAATCGATTCATTATTGTGTTTAATTGTTTTATCTTTGAAGAATAAACGAGAGAGAGAGATATATGAAATGAAATACTTCGATGATTGTTAGCCATGGGTACATAAACATGGAAGAGAAATGAGAGAGACAGACAGACAGACAGATATGAAATGAACTACTTCAATGATCGTTAGCTATGGGCACATAAACATGGAGGAGAAATCTCACTCACGTGCTCAAGAGAGAGAGAGAGAGAGAGAGAGAGACTTGTCAACCAAGGCGCTTCGAGAATCAACCAATCACTTTCAGTTTCTCTCCACCACACACACACACACACCCAATGACAACGACAAAGTAACTTGTCGACCACGGCCGAAGCAACCAATCAGGTTCACCCATTTCAAGGGAGCGTTAAAGCGGGTTGCGGGGTTGATCAGTCCATATTCGGGGTCAGGGTTTGGTACGTGCATGTGTCAATAAACATCGTAAGAAAAGGACAAAGTTCTGAAGTCTACTTCAAGCAACTCTCTCTCAAAAAAACAAAACAAACAAAAACAAAAAAAGCAACAACAAAACCATTCGCATTGAAGTACCTTCTACTTTATTGACTCACTTGTGTAAACAACGTGAGTCTATGTTTTAACCCGGTGTTCGGTTGTCTGTGTGTGTGTGTGTGTGTGTGTCTGTGGTAAATTTTAACATTTTCTCTGCAAATACTTTGTCAGTTGACACCAAATTAGGCATAAAAGTAGAAAAAAATCAGTTTTATCCAGTCATCTTGTTTAAAACAATATTGCACCTATGGGATGGGCAAAAAAAAAAGAAGCCTAATTATATGCAAACTGCATTTATATTTTTTGCATTCTCTGAACTTGGCACTTTGATCTGATATTTGACCCAACAACAAGAGCAGTCATTATTATCATTTTTTTGGTTCAAACAGGAACTTCTTTTGCTAGCATGGAAGTTTTATTTATGTTGCAAACGTTCTGATGCAGATAGTGAAAAAGGGAAGTTACTCTGTAATTAATGCTAGGGGATTTAATTCGAATCTGGTTGGGACTTTTTTTTTTTTTTTTTTTTTTTTAACGCGAAGCTTTATAATAACAAATGCAGAACACATTTTAACGATTAGATTTTTTTAAGTGTATCACAAGTGAGTCTTTAAGGCCTTGCCTCTCTTGTCTTCTTTGGTAAACCCATGCATACCCAGACCCAAGCTGATTCAGCGCAGAAACGTTTGTTTTTAAGACACCTTAGTTAGATTCACTTCTTGTGTTTAAAGAATACAGCATGGTTAGTATGCCTTTGGTGGTGGTTGCCATAATTCGTTTTCAACAGCATCATCCAGTAACTTATACGTTTAATAAACGGCACACTTGAGAGAGAGAGAGAGAGACAGGAGAAAGAGAGAGAGAGAGAGAGACAGACAGACAGACAGACAGGCAAATGGATGTGGTCTTTCAAACAACGAACAACCTCCTCCTCCTCCTCCTCCTCAAACCAATCCCCTTTATTCTCTCATTCTTCTCCCAGACTAAGAGAAGACTGAGTGATGGAGTGTGTGTGTGTGTGTGTGTGTGTGTGTGTGTGTGTGTGTGTGTGAGAGAGAGAGAGAGAGAGAGAGAGTATGTGTGTGAGAGAGAGAGAGAGAGAGAGAGAGAGAGTGTGTGTGTGTGCGTGTGTGCGTGTGTGCTTGCGTGCGTGTGAGTGTGTGTGTGTGTGTGTGTGGGGGAGTGGAGGGGGAGTTGAGAGAGATAAAGAGAGAGAGAGAGTTGGTATGTATACGTGTGTGCACGCGTGCGTGTGTGTGTGTATGTGTGTGTGTGTGTGTGTGTGTGTGTGTGTGTGTGTAGAGAGAGAGAGAGAGAGAGAGAGAGAGAGAGAGAGAGAGAGAGAGAGAGAGAAGATGGTACCGGTGTATGCGTGTTGAAGGGGGTTGGGAGCGGGTGGAGGAAGCGGATGGTGGTGGTGTGGTCTAGGATGGTGAGAGGTTATGTGTGTGTGTGTGTGTTGGGGGCGGGGCGATTGGGGGGGGGGGACGGGGGGGCGGCGGGGGGGGGGGGGGGCAGAGCCTGGGGGGGAGGGGAAAGGGAGGAGAAGGGGATGACGAGGTGGGCAGGTGGGTGGGGAGGGAGGTGGTGGCAGCTTTCAATCAGCTTATGAAGTGCTTCATCAATTAATCAGTGGCCCTCTCCGCCCGGGAAATGAAAGACGATGACAGGGGACACCATTTACACCTGCCCTCTGCTGCCCGTGTGTGTGTGTGTGTGTGTGTGTGTGTGTGTGTGTGTGTGTGTGTGTGTGTGTGTGTGTGTGTGTGTGTGTGTGTGTGTGTGTGTGTGAGTGTGTGTGTGTGTGTGTGAGTGTGTGAGTGTGTGTGAGTGTGTGTGTGTGTGTTTGTGTGTGTGTGTGTGTGTGTGTGTGAGTGTGTGTTTGTGTGTTTGTGTGTGTGTGTGTGTGTGTGTGTGTGTGTGTGTGTGTGTGAGTGTGTGTGTGTGTGTGTGTGTGTGTGTGTGAGTGTGTGTGTGTGAGTGTGTGTGAGTGTGTGTGTTTGTGTGTGTGTTTGTCTGTTTGTGTGTGTATGTGTGTGTGTGTGAGAGAGAGTGTGTGCGTGTGTTTGTGTGAGTGTGTGTGTGTGTGTGTGTGTGTGTGTGTGTGTGTGAATGTATGTGTTTGTGTGTACGTGTGAATGTGAATGTGTGTGTGTGTGTGTGTGTGTGTGTGTGTGTGTGCGCGCGCGCGTGCGTATGAATGTGAGTGTGAGTGTGTGATGTGTGTGTGTGTGTGTGCGCGTGTGTGCGTGTGAGTGTGTCTGCGCGCGAGTGTGTGGTGTGGTGAGTGTGTGTGTATGCATGTGGTAGTGTGTACATGTGCGTGCGTGCGTGTGTGCGGGCCTTAGAGAGACAGACAGAGACAGAGACAAAGACACACATACACACACACACACACACAGACACATTTAGTCAGAATCACTCATATGGTTTAGTGTTCAGACGCATACTGTGCATACAATGGGGGTGTACGACTGATCTTAAGTTTCTGGCATTCTTGAGGAAGCACGCGTAGAGCACCACAAGTACAGTGCACTTTTTGTGGCGGTATTGCTTTCACTGACTCAGAGACAGCGAGACAGCGACACACAGACAGACAGCGACAGACAGACAGACAGAGACAGAGACAGCGACAGACAGACAGACAGACAGACAGGCACATAAAATCACGTGGAGCGGAGCCCAAGTGGTAATCTGTCCGATAATGAAGAACCCAGTGTCCAAGGGTTCGACTTTTAATTTATTTTCTTTAACTCTCACTTTCACTAGACCTTGGGTGGTGGTCTGGGTACTAGTTCTTTGGGTAAGACGCTAAACCATGTGCAGCATGTACTTAGAGCACACAAAAACAAAGAAAAAGAAAAAAAGAGAAAAATTCAAAACAAAAAATCCCGCTGAACACACACAAAAAACCTAAACAAACATGGCAACTAAAGGTTTGTCTCTCTGGCAAACATTCTGTAGAAAACAAATTCCACTTCTGACAGTAAAATACATCCCCGCCCTCTCTCTTTCTCTCGCTGTCTTTCTCCCTCTGTGAATTCCTTCCTCTGTTTCCTTTCCTCTGAATGTACGTGGTTGTCTTTCCCTCTGTTTCCCTTCCTCTGAGTGTGCATGGTTGTCTTTCCCTCTGTTTCCCTTCCTCTGAATGTGCGTGGTTGTCTTTCCCTCTGTTTCCCTTCCTCTGAATGTGCGTGGTTGTCTTTCCCTCTGTTTCCTTTCCTCTGAGTGTGCATGGTTGTCTTTCCCTCTGTTTCCGTTCCTCTGAGTGTGCGTGGTTGTCTTTCCCTCTGTTTCCCTTCCTCTGAATGTGCGTGGTTGTCTTTCCCTCTGTTTCCCTTCCTCTGAATGTGCGTGGTTGTCTTTCCCTCTGTTTCCTTTCCTCTGAGTGTGCGTGGTTGTCTTTCCCTCTGTTTCCCTTCCTCTGAGTGTGCATGGTTGTCTTTCCCTCTGTTTCCCTTCCTCTGAATGTGCGTGGTTGTCTTTCCCTCTGTTTCCCTTCCTCTGAGTGTGCGTGGTTGTCTTTCCCTCTGTTTCCCTTCCTCTGAGTGTGCGTGGTTGTCTTTCCCTCTGTTTCCCTTCCTCTGAGTGTGCATGGTTGTCTTTCCCTCTGTTTCCCTTCCTCTGAGTGTGCATGGTTGTCTTTCCCTCTGTTTCCTTTCCTCTGAGTGTGCGTGGTTGTCTTTCCCTCTGTTTCCTTTCCTCTGAGTGTGCGTGGTTGTCTTTCCCTCTGTTTCCCTTCCTCTGAGTGTGCATGGTTGTCTTTCCCTCTGTTTCCCTTCCTCTGAATGTGCGTGGTTGTCTTTCCCTCTGTTTCCTTTCCTCTGAGTGTGCATGGTTGTCTTTCCCTCTGTTTCCGTTCCTCTGAGTGTGCGTGGTTGTCTTTCCCTCTGTTTCCTTTCCTCTGAGTGTGCATGGTTGTCTTTCCCTCTGTTTCCGTTCTGTTTAAAATCAAAAGAACAATCGATACATGTACAACACAAACTTTAAAAAAACAAAAAAAACAACAACAAAACAAAAAACGAAAAAAAACGAAAAACGAAGCCAAGTTAAGGGTTGGAAAGAGATGAAAAATGTTGGAATGAACGAAGAAAGTGAATGGTAACACTGGAGGACGCATCGACCCCGTTGAGATTCAGGAAGGAATTTGGAATTAGTTGTTCAGTCCTGCCGACCGCAGAGGGCCGTATCAGGGCTATCCACCCCCCCCCCCCCCCCCCCCCCCCCCCCCCCCCCCCCTCCCCCCCGAAAAAACAAAAACAAACCAATCGCGTTAAAAGCAAAATTCTGACACGTAAAAAAAACCCGGCATTAACTCTCTCCATACGAACGGCGAAAGAGACGACGTTAACAGCGTTTCACCCCAATTACCATCATCAAAATATTGCAAGCGGAAGGCTCTTGTACTGAAGACGTGAATGTTGACAAAGAATACCACAATTCTGACGACGGAAGCTAAAGGTTGGGTCATTCAGACACCCACTGGACATCCGAGGGGTCTGTGTAGAGGAGAAGAGAGGACTGGCCGTACTGAGTGAGTTAACCAGTAACACAGTTCATTACATTATATCAATCTTTCATCTCCTTAAGGCAAATGGCTAGGCTGAGCTGAGAACGTCAACCCTTCAGCTTAATGTGTCATTCCCAAATTACAAAAGAAAGAATATTGCAAAAAGGATAAATACTTTAAAGCCACACACACACACACTACATTAAAAAATCCAAATAGGCAAATAACACTACAGAATGGACAGCTTGTGCCCATCCAAGTGTTTACAGTTTTACTACCTATTCACAAGAGCAGATCAGCACCGGCAGCACACCATAGATTGCAGGGGAAAAAAATCCAGAGCTTGCCGAAAAAAAGACAGGAATGGACTGTGAAGGCAGAAAAAGCAGACAACAGTGGAGGAAGACAAGTCAAGCCGGAAACAGAGAGAGCAACAGAGAAGAGGACATTTCTAGCACGTGATGTCCAGAAGGCGGGGATGCTAGTTATACTGTAAGACACTCGGCAACTCATAGGGGGGTGGGGGGGGGGGGGGGGGGGGGAGTTAGGAATAAACAACAACAAAAACAGTGCTTCAGAATTAAATGGTGAAAGGGTGGGAAGTTAGAGGCTGGAAAACGAAGATATATACAAAAGAATGGGCGGATAAGCAAAGGGAAAAATGGGATGGGACAATTGTGAATGAGAAGTCAAACGGCAACAGATGAGAAAATTGAAAACAAAACAAAAAACAAAACAGATCGGTGCATATGTTTACAGAATATCTTGGTCAAGAGATTTTTTGTGTGTTTTTTTGTTTATAGCGCAGCTGACTTCAACGGACAAAATCCGGACTGCAAACAATTTGTAACAGTAATTCATCGTGGAGCTTTACAGGTGTGATTGAAGATGTGCATTCTTTCCGGTGGTAATATCAAGTATAGAATGGATTAAGAATGGTAGAGTTAAGGATGAGCACGGTTTGAGTTAGTTTAGTACTAGTAGTGATAGTGTTAACTTAATGTATAGCGGATAGGAACAAGAGAGGGATGGGTACAGCTGAATGGTTCATCTATCTTAAGCAAACCAAGAGCATGCTTCACTGTGGTTATGCTAAATTCAGTGATGTGAACAGAGGTTGAAACAGGAAGGGGTGGGCACATACCCCCTTTCCGTTACCACCTCTAAATAGCAGATGAGAAAAATCAAGGAGAAAAGACAGTTGAGATTAAATGCAATAATACCGTGGATGGAAAGGTTAGATGACAGGAAAGTTAGGAAGTTGAGAACAGATGAGAATGATTCATGATAAAGTGTTTGCGATCACGAAGGACAGGCTTCAGACAGCAATGTTAACAGTTGGAACGAATGTGGATGGCAAGGTATGCGAACGGCGGGATTTATAGCCACTAGGTTATGCATACGGTGGCAAGGTTAAGTGTGGGTAAGGTTGAGTGTGTTGGGGTGGTGAATGGGTTGGGTTGAGGATATGTAGGGCTTTGCGGGGTACATTTAAGGGTGAGTAAAACTGCGGGGGTTAAGGTAGGAAGGGATACACACAGTAAAGAGTGAGTAGTGTTCAGAGTGGCAAGGTTGATGAGCATGGTTCGATGTGGTGATATAACAATTAGTGAAAAGAGGTTGAACTGTTTTCAGTTCCCATTTGCCTGTGTTCGTGTCTGTTCATTTTCGTCTGTTTTTCTTTTCTGTTATCTTTGTCAGTGTTTTTCTCAAGGCCTGACTAAGCGCGTTGGGTTACGCTGCTGGTCAGGCAACTGCTTTGCAGATGTGGTGTAGCGTATATGGATTTGTCCGAACGCAGTGACGCCTCCTTGAGCTACTGATACTGATACTGATACTGAAACAAAGGGGTGGACGGCATTCCCCTTCCCGTCACCACTTCTAGGCAGCAGATGATAAAAGCAAGGAGATTGGACAGATTTGAAATTTAGGGAAATAATGATAAGTGTTGATGGGGTTGTTGGTCGAAAAAGTTGGAGAGACTATGCAGAGTTGAGAATGATTAAGTTGAGGTTAGGTGTTTGAGATAAAGATGGAGAGAATCAGAATAGCAAGGTTAACTCACTCAGTACGGCCAGTCCTCTCTTCTCCTCTACACAGACCCCTCGGATGTCCAGTGGGTGTCTGAATGACCCAACCTTTAGCTTCCGTCGTCAGAATTGTGGTATTCTTTGTCAACATTCACCTCTTCAGTATAAGAGCCTTCCGCTTGCAATATTTTGATGATGGTAATTGGGGTGGAACGCTGTTAACGTCGTCTCTTTCGCCGTTCGTATGGAGAGAGTTAAGGGTGGGTAGCAATGCGGATGTTATGATTATAGGTAGGGTGGGGTTTAGAACAGTAAGGTTAAGTATGAATCGGGTTCAGGGTGGTATGGCAGAGTATGTACAGGGTTGAGAGCGTTAAAGTGGAAGGTGGATCTGGTTTGGGGCATTCGTGTTAAGCACAGGCGGGCTTGTGGGTGTCATGGTTAATAACAGGTGGGGCTTTACCTGATAAAATTAAGGATGAGTAGAACTGCGGTAGGCAAATGTAAAGGGCGCGAATTGGATAATGATGGCAAGATCAAGAATGAGTTGATTTCTGAGCGGTTTGATTTTTATATGGCCAGGTCGCGAACAGTATGGCAAATGATGGTTAGGACTCTTGAGGGGAGTAATTTTCTGGGCAGGCAGATTGAGAGTGGTACGTTTTATGTTGAAGGTGATACGTTTGACGTTAAGACAATGTGAAGGCACCGAGGTTAAATATGGGAATGTATGTAAGCTGTCACCTCACTGAATGGATGTAACTGAAGGCAGTTTTCATAGTTGATAGGTTTGAGAGCGGTAAGTAGTAATAGGCACGGTTGATTGTGGTAACGTTAAGGATAGGTAGGTCTCAGGGCAGTATTTTGGGTGGTAAAGTTATGGATAAGTACATAATCTTTATTAGATTGGGGTTGATAAGTTTGGCTTGCATTTTGTTCAATCAAACACTGTCCCTACCTGTTTCATTAGTTTTATTGACTCACTTGTGGAAACAAAGTGAGTCTGTTTTAACCCGGTGTTCGGCTGTCTCTCTCTCTCTCTCTCTCTCTCTCTCTCTCTGTGTGTGTGTGTGTGTGTGTGTGTGTGTGTGTGTGTGTGTGTGTGTCCGTGGTAAACTTTAACATTGACATTTTCTCTGCAAATACTTTGTCAGTTGACACCAAATTTGGCATAAAAATAAGAAACATTCAGTTCTTTCCAGTCATCTTGTTTAAAACAATATTGCACCTCTGGGATGGGCACAAAAATATAAAAAGCCTAATTATATGCAAACTGCATTTACTGTTATATTTATATTTTTTGTATTCTCTAAACTTGGCACTTTGACCTCATATTCTGACAACAACAAGAGGAGTCATTATTATCATTTTTTGTTCAAACAGGAACTTCTTTTGCTAAGCATGGAATTTTTATTTATTTTGCAAACGTTTTGGTGCAGATAGTAAAAAAAGGGAAATTACTCTGTAATTAATGCTAGGGGACTTTATCACAAGTGAGTCTTGAAGGCCTTGCCTCTCTTGTTTCCTATTTGACACTCTTGCAGCGCAAATTTCACCGTCAGCTCGTTGCCTTCACATGATATGTAAAACAAAGAAGAGATGCGCGCATCTCTGATTAGTTTAAAGATGAGTATGGTAAAGATGTGCAGTTTATTTTTTTTTAGTCACCACATGCAAAATTAAACAGAGGAGATGGAAAGTCAACTGAGTGCATGAGACGTGGGTGGTTGGGGGGGTGGTTGGGGGGTGGGGGTGGGGGGAGAAAAATAAGAACATACCAGGAAAGGCGCGGGCTGAAATGAGGGGAAATGTGATAAGGTCATGCCAGGACAGCGAGGTAACAGATCTGGGAAATTACAAGAGGATACAATGAACACACGACGAACGGGGGATGAGCCGGGGAAAGAAATGGAACAAGGAAACAGAGAAGGGAAGGAACGAGAGAGAGAGAGAGAGAGAGAGAGAGAGAGAGAGAGAGACAGAGAGACAGAGAGAGACAGAGAGAGAGAGAGAGACAGAGAGAGAGACAGAGAGAGAGAGAGACAGAGAGAGACAGAGAGAGAGAGAGACAGACAGACAGACAGACAGACAGACACAGACAGACAGACAGACAGAGAGAACACCTGATAATGACATGGAAAATGTGGACTCGAAATGTAAGGAAGAAAACGAGCAATGGAACGCAACGTGCCGTCTTGGAAAGACATGGTTGAAATGTCACGGAGTGAAAAGACATGGTTGAAATATCACGGAGGGAAATGGCAAGGTTTGAAAGGAAGCGGGGCGATAGTAGAACTGTGAATGATGACAAGAAAAAAGGTGCCATGTTTAAAGGACATTATGAGGGCATGAAATATACTGTGGACGATGCAGGAAGAACTGACTGCTGAGGATAAGTATAGGAAGCGTCAACGCGTGCAGACTGACCCATAAACTCTACAGAGTCAGATGCTATACCCGAGCATGGAACCAATGTGCTGGTAAGAAAAAAACCCGTCAACGTGCGTTTCCGGCAAACGAACCCGCCTTACCAGAGCAGCACACGATCGAGCGTTCCACCCTTAGACCACTGGTGCTGCACGCGGGAAAAAGTGAGGAGTAGTTTAGGACTGAGCATGGGTGGAAGGGTAGGACACAGTGAAATTAGGGGAAAGTGGGAAATGTCAGGGGAAAGTGGGATATGTCTGGAATACACGGGAAGGGGTGGGGGTTTGTCGCTGTGTTACTGGGAAAGAGGGGGCATGGGTGAGCAGGACACGGGTAAGAGACACACAGAACATTCCCTCCAAAAGGAATGGGGTCCTGTAATGTCTGCCTGTCCATGGAAAGTCATTTTAATTGCCTAAATTGTCAAAACCCTACAGTGACACCAAACCCCACAAAAGAGAACACAAATTGTTAAAGTTCTGAAAATTTCTACTGAAACTCGAGACACAGGTAACGAAGATTAGCTTTTGTTCAAAAGCGGGGGTGATGGATGATGCGTTAAATCAGTCTAGCTCCTCGACTGAAACAAAATTACTGTGGCATTGTCACACTTTTCCCTATGAGACGGAGTAAGTGTTCACAAGGCGTCGACGTGGTGTAGAAATGTGGACCTTCTTCCTCGTTCACCTCCCATTAGATAAGCAGCCCGGTGCCCTCGATGAAGGCTGCCGTCCGTCGCAGCTCCTCCAGGGTGCCGTACAGTTTGGCTTCCACTGCTGTCGGTGTTGGCCAGTACTTCCTCCTGGATGCTGCATGCGTCCAACAGTTTTGAAGGATGTGGTCGGTTGTCATTGGTCCCTCACCACAAGGGCACTCTCTACTCTGTCCAATGCCAAATTTTGTGTGCAAGTGGTGGAGCAGGCTGTTGTGTCCAGTCCTCAGGCGGAAGATCTTGAGAAATGTGCATGTGGCCATTGCCATCAGCAGGTGGTGTCTTGCTTCATTTTGAACCAGAACAGGTTTCACTGAACAAACTCATTCGTCACTAGTTCAGTCTTCTAACTGCTCCTCGTGGACTGCTGGCATCGGGATTGCGGCAGACGGTCAGTGTGGCTGTGTGTGGAGGATTTCGGGATGAATGGCGCCAGGAAAGTGCCCCTGAAAAGAAAACGAAAAAGGAATTGACGATGGGACGGTCAAAAATTTGAAAACAAAGAAGTAGCAGTAGTAGCAATAGTGGTGATGGTCGTCGTCGTAAAATTACACACACACACACACACACACACACACACACACACACACAAACACACACACACACACACACACACACACACACAGGAAAAAAGGAAGGAAAAAAAA
>NC_134884.1:40731072-40733572 GCF_041734735.1 Babylonia areolata
AAAAAATAGTCAATTACGCTACATCCGTTTGTTGATACAAAAGTATATTCACCTTCTTTATCGCCACAACAAAAGCCATTTAAAATAGTCATATCCAACAAAAAACATAACTCCAATAATGATTTACCAAAATTATTAGTAGTATTATCTTTAGAACAACGTGAACAATTTTCTCCATAAATGTTATCATATTCTATATCACCAAAGCAATTAGTCATCACTTCAGTTTCAGCTTGCTGGTTTCCTGTTCTAGCATTGAAATCTCCTGTTATCATAATGTACACTTCATCTTTTTCAAATTTTTGCAATAAGGCTTCTTCCAAAATCAAAATACCATTTTTGATGACCTGATCTCTGTACATAGGTCCTCCTTCTGGGACAACATAACAGGCCACTAACACAACATCTTTATCCAAGTCAAACACCTTTTTGTCTATCCTTATAGCAACAGCATTATTACAACACAACTTTATTTCTTTAACACTATTTTCGATACTCTTTCTTACTAACAACAGCACACCTCCTGAATTTCTACCATGCAAAGATATCTTCTTAGCCGGTGCATGAAACTTTATATAATCTGTGAAAACTCTACTATACTCAAACGATGAATCAAGAAAAGTTTCAGTTAAACAAACAAAGTCAAATTTATTTACATAATTCACGAAAGAAAGATCCTTTAATTTTCCGCACAAATTTTCCACATTATAATTTAAAAATGTCCATTGAATTGGATGGCCGGGCCTGTCCTATGGCTTTTTAGAGCCGCTGACAGACAGAGAGAGAGACAGAGAGAGAGAGAGGGAGAGAGAGAGAGACAGAGAGAGAGGGAGAGACAGACAGACAGACAGAGAGAGACACAGAGAGAGGGAGAGAGAGAGAGGGAGTGAGACAGAGAGAGAGGGAGAGAGAGAGACAGAGAGACATACAGAGAGAGAGAGACAGAGAGAGAGAGACAGAGAGAGGGAGAGAGGTGGGACTGGGACAGGAGAGAGGGAGAGAGAGAGAGAGAGACAGAGAGAGACAGAGAGAGAGAGGGAGAGAGACAGAGAGAGGGAGAGAGAGAGGGACAGAGAGAGAGACAGACAGAGAGAGAGACAGAGAGAGAGGGAGAGAGAGAGAGACAGAGAGAGAGGGAGAGAGAGAGACAGAGAGAGATAGAGAGAGACAGAGAGAGAGAGAGGGGGAGAGAGACAGAGAGAGAGGGAGAGAGAGAGACAGAGAGACATACAGAGAGAGAGAGACAGAGAGAGCGACATACAGAGAGAGAGAGAGGGAGAGAGGTGGGACTGGGACAGGAGAGAGGGAGAGAGAGAGAGAGAGAGAGAGAGAGAGAGAGAGAGAGGGAGAGAGACAGAGAGAGGGAGAGAGACAGAGAGAGGGAGAGAGAGAGAGACAGTGAGAGAGACAGAGAGGGAGAGAGACAGAGAGAGAGGGAGAGAGAGAGGGAGAGAGACAGAGAGAGAGGGAGAGAGAGAGACAGAGAGAGACAGAGAGAGACAGAGAGAGAGAGAGAGGGAGAGAGACAGAGAGAGAGGGAGAGAGAGAGATACAGAGAGAGACACAGAGAGAGGGAGAGAGAGAGAGGTAGGATTGGGACAGGAGAGAAAGGGGAGAGGGTAGTGTTGTTTTCTTTGTTGTTGTTTTTTTCCACTGATAATTGTTGTTGATTATATTTGTATTTGTATTTTTTTTTTTATCACAACAGATTTCTCTGTGTGAAATTCGGGCTGCTCTCCCCAGGGAAAGCGCGTCGCTACACTACAGCAACACCCATTTTTTTTGTTGTTGTATATTTTCCTGCGTGCAGTTTTATTTGTTTTTCCTATCGAAGTGGATTTTTCTACAGAATTTTGCCAAGAACAATCCTTTTGTTGCCACAGGTTCTTTTTACGTGCGCTAAGTGCATGCTGCACACGGGACCTCGGTTTATCGTCTCATTACGAATGACTAGCGTCCAGACCACCTCTCAAGGTCTAGTGGAGGGGGAAAAAAATATCGGCGGCTGAGCCGTGATTCGAACCAGCGCGCTCAGATTCTCTCGCTTCCTAAGTGGACGCGTTACCTCTAGGCCATCACTCCATAGAAAATGTTCTTAGATGTGTCAACGTAACTTTTCTGTGAATGCTTAAACATGTGCGTGTCTTTTAAGATTCTTTTTAAAAAGACTATTAATTGTTATTAAATGTCTAAAATGTAAATAGAAGTGTCAAAGGTTATTTCATGTGATCCCTTCGAAATGTTACATGTTTCTGAAGTGTATGTTTTATGTTGGTATAATGAAAATGACTGAGCAGCAGGGCCACATGTCAATTTCTCTTGAGAGAGATAATAATTATAATAAAGTTGCCTTGCCTCGACTTAGAATCCCGTTCCTAACAAACAGTGATGCCTGGGTAATGATGATGATAACGACATGTACAGTGGAAGAAATTTTCTGGTGCTTTTGTTGGTTGCTGAATTTAAAAAAAAAACAAAAAAACGTTGAATCATCTTTAAA
>NC_134884.1:40738572-40743572 GCF_041734735.1 Babylonia areolata
GACTGTGTGTCTGTCTATCTGTCAGTGCATGACTGTGTGTCTGTCTGTCAGTGCATGACTGTGTGTCTATCTGTCTGTGCATGACTGTGTGTCTGTCTGTCAGTGCATGACTGTGTGTCTGTCTATCTGTCTGTGCATGACTGTGTGTCTGTCTGTCAGTGCATGACTGTGTGTCTGTCTGTCAGTGCATGACTGTGTGTCTGTCTGTCTGTCAGTGCATGACTGTGTGTCTATCTGTCTGTGCATGACTGTGTGTCTGTCTGTCAGTGCATGACTGTGTGTCTGTCTGTCTGTCAGTGCATGACTGTGTGTCTGTCTGTCAGTGCATGACTGTGTGTCTGTCTATCTGTCAGTGCATGACTGTGTGTCTATCTGTCTGTGCATGACTGTGTGTCTGTCTGTCAGTGCATGACTGTGTGTCTGTCTGTCTGTCAGTGCATGACTGTGTGTCTGTCTGTCAGTGCATGACTGTGTGTCTGTCTGTCTGTCAGTGCATGAATATATGTCTGTCTGTCTGTCTGTCAGTGCGTGAATGTGTGTCTGTCTGTGTGTCTGTCTGTCTGTGCATGACTTGTATGTCTGTCTGTCTGTGTGTCTGTCTGTCAGTGCATGACTGTGTGTCTGTCTGTCTGTCTGTGCATGACTGTGTGTCTGTCTGTCAGTGCATGACTGTGTGTCTGTCTATCTGTCTGTGCATGACTGTGTGTCTGTCTGTCAGTGCATGACTGTGTGTCTGTCTATCTGTCTGTGCATGACTGTGTGTCTGTCTGTCAGTGCATGACTGTGTGTCTGTCTATCTGTCAGTGCATGACTGTGTGTCTGTCTGTCAGTGCATGACTGTGTGTCTGTCTGTCAGTGCATGACTGTGTGTCTGTCTGTCTGTCAGTGCATGACTGTGTGTCTGTCTGTCAGTGCATGACTGTGTGTCTGTCTGTCTGTCAGTGCATGACTGTGTGTCTGTCTGTCAGTGCATGACTGTGTGTCTGTCTGTCTGTCAGTGCATGACTGTGTGTCTGTCTGTCTGTCAGTGCATGACTGTGTGTCTGTCTGTCAGTGCATGACTGTGTGTCTGTCTGCCTGTCTGTCAGTGCATGACTGTGTGTCTGTCTGTCAGTGCATGACTGTGTGTCTGTCTGTCTGTCAGTGCATGACTGTGTGTCTGTCTGTCAGTGCATGACTGTGTGTCTGTCTATCTGTCAGTGCATGACTGTGTGTCTGTCTGTCAGTGCATGACTGTGTGTCTGTCTATCTGTCTGTGCATGACTGTGTGTCTGTCTGTCTGTCAGTGCATGACTGTGTGTCTGTCTGTCAGTGCATGACTGTGTGTCTGTCTGTCTGTCAGTGCATGACTGTGTGTCTGTCTGCCTGTCTGTCAGTGCATGACTGTGTGTCTGTCTGTCAGTGCATGACTGTGTGTCTGTCTGTCTGTCAGTGCATGACTGTGTGTCTGTCTGTCAGTGCATGACTGTGTGTCTGTCTATCTGTCAGTGCATGACTGTGTGTCTGTCTGTCAGTGCATGACTGTGTGTCTGTCTATCTGTCTGTGCATGACTGTGTGTCTGTCTGTCTGTCAGTGCATGACTGTGTGTCTGTCTGTCAGTGCATGACTGTGTGTCTGTCTGTCAGTGCATGACTGTGTGTCTGTCTGTCTGTCAGTGCATGAATATATGTCTGTCTGTCTGTCTGTCAGTGCGTGAATGTGTGTCTGTCTGTGTGTCTGTCTGTCTGTGCATGACTTGTATGTCTGTCTGTCTGTGTGTCTGTCTGTCAGTGCATGACTGTGTGTCTGTCTGTCTGTCTGTGCATGACTGTGTGTCTGTCTGTCAGTGCATGACTGTGTGTCTGTCTGTCTGTCAGTGCATGACTGTGTGTCTGTCTGTCTGTCTGTCAGTGCATGACTGTGTGTCTGTCTGTCTGTCAGTGCATGACTGTGTGTCTGTCTGTCAGTGCATGACTGTGTGTCTGTCTGTCTGTCTGTCAGTGCATGACTGTCTGTCTGTCTGTCAGTGCATGACTGTGTGTCTGTCTGTCTGTCTGTCAGTGCATGACTGTGTGTCTGTCTGTCTGTCTGTCAGTGCATGACTGTGTGTCTGTCTGTCAGTGCATGACTGTGTGTCTGTCTGTCTGTCTGTGCATGACTGTGTGTCTGTCTGTCTGTCTGTCAGTGCATGACTGTGTGTCTGTCTGTCAGTGCATGACTGTGTGTCTGTCTGTCAGTGCATGACTGTGTGTCTGTCTGTCTGTCTGTCTGTCTGTCAGTGCATGACTGTGTGTCTGTCTGTCTGTCTGTCAGTGCATGACTGTGTGTCTGTCTGTCAGTGCATGACTGTGTGTCTGTCTGTCTGTCTGTGCATGACTGTGTGTCTGTCTGTCTGTCTGTCAGTGCATGACTGTGTGTCTGTCTGTCAGTGCATGACTGTGTGTCTGTCTGTCAGTGCATGACTGTGTGTCTGTCTGTCTGTCTGTCTGTCAGTGCATGACTGTCTGTCTGTCTGTCTGTCTGTCAGTGCATGACTGTGTGTCTGTCTGTCAGTGCATGACTGTGTGTCTGTCTGTCTGTCAGTGCATGACTGTGTGTCTGTCTGTCAGTGCATGACTGTGTGTCTGTCTGTCTGTCTGTCAGTGCATGACTGTGTGTCTGTCTGTCAGTGCATGACTGTGTGTCTGTCTGTCTGTCTGTCTGTCAGTGCATGACTGTGTGTCTGTCTGTCTGTCTGTCAGTGCATGACTGTGTGTCTGTCTGCCTGTCTGTCAGTGCATGACTGTGTGTCTGTCTGTCAGTGCATGACTGTGTGTCTGTCTATCTGTCAGTGCATGACTGTGTGTCTGTCTGTCAGTGCATGACTGTGTGTCTGTCTGTCTGTCTGTCAGTGCATGACTGTGTGTCTGTCTGTCAGTGCATGACTGTGTGTCTATCTGTCTGTGCATGACTGTGTGTCTGTCTGTCAGTGCATGACTGTGTGTCTGTCTGTCAGTGCATGACTGTGTGTCTGTCTGTCTGTCTGTCAGTGCATGACTGTGTGTCTGTCTGTCTGTCTGTCAGTGCATGACTGTGTGTCTGTCTGTCTGTCTGTCAGTGCATGACTGTGTGTCTGTCTGCCTGTCTTTCAGTGCATGACTGTGTGTCTGTCTGTCAGTGCATGACTGTGTGTCTGTCTTTCAGTGCATGACTGTGTGTCTGTCTTTCAGTGCATGACTGTGTGTCTGTCTTTCAGTGCATGACTGTGTGTCTGTCTGTGTGTCTGTCTGTCAGTGCATGACTGTGTGTCTGTCTTTCAGTGCATGACTGTGTAAGTTGGACTTGCTCACGGCCCGCCCGGCCAACAATGGGGGTGGAGCGACCACCTGTCGTCTCATCGGATAACGTGTGTGTGTGTGTGTGTGTGTGTGTGTGTGTGTGTGTGTGTGTGTGTGTGTGTGTAAACGTGTGTGTGTGTGTGAACCCCGTCTGCGTGCGTCTGTGCGCCTACAGTTGTATGTTTTGCTAACTCTCACAGCTGTGGCCGGTGTGATGCGTCACTTGAACGCCTGCCAAAATACGACAGGGAATAAGAAAGAAAAAAAAAAAAAAAAAAAAGAGCAGCTTACAGTGTACGTGGCAACAGCTTCTCTGTGTAACACCAGTCTACTTACCTCGCCCCCCCCCCCCCCCCTCTCTCCCTCAGACCCCTCCCACCCCTCCACACACACACACACACACACACACACTTAACGTACATGGCCCCCACATTGACTTTATGTCCTCGCCGCCAGAAAACGCCTCGCCCCCCCCACCCCCCAAAAAAAAAAAAAAACACCCTCACTCCCACCGGAAAATCGGAACCCCGGGTGCTTCCATCATAGTGGTATTATCAATTAAATGCACAAGGTCACAACTCCACACACACACACACACACACACACACACACTGACACCCCCCCAACGACCCCCCTCACCCACACACACACACAAACACACGCGCGCACACATTTTCTCATTTTTTTAATTTCATTTCTACTTCCCAGTCGTGTTGCGAAATAGCAAAGAGCATCATTGCTTCCAGAAAATACGACTGGCGGCAGTAATGTACTGACAAACTTAGTTTGCACACAACACAGAACAGGAGTGGTGACAAAGTAGTGTGTGTGTGTGTGTGTGTGTGTGTGTGTGTGTGTGTGTGTGTGTGTGTGTGTGTGTGTGTGTGTGTGTGTCTGTGTCTGTGTCTGTGTGTCTGTGTGTGTGTGTGTGTGTCTGTGTGTGTGTGTGTGTCTGTGTGTGTCTGTGTGTGTGTGTCTGTGTGTGTGTGTGTATACACGTATACATGTGTATATGTGTGTGTGTATATGTATGTGCATGTATATGTGTATGTATATGTATGTATATATGTATGAGTATATATGTGTATATATACATGTATATGTATATGTATGTATATATATATATATATATATGTCTTTTGTCAAGTCAGTCTTACATATGCATATTTTAGCCATTGTCATGTTAAACTTTGTAGACTTTGTACATATTTTACGACACTTAGTCTTAAATTTCTTCATTATTTTTTTTTAATTGTGAAGCACGGTGAGCCCCATCTGAGATGGGGTACGGCGCTATATAAGCCTACATTTTATATTATATTTATATACGAGGGTCATTCAATAAATAAGGTGAATTTTTCGGTATAAGGACTTCTAATACAGATAGAAGCTTACTTTTTTTTCTTTTTTTTTTTTCAACGTAGTCTCCCAGCACTGTCACACACTTTTCCCATCTGTGCACAAGCTTCCGTATTCCCTCAGCGTAAAAATCTTTGGACTGATGTCTCAGCCAGTCGCTCACAACACGTTTGACTTCATCGTCACTTTCAACACTGCTCCGTCCTTCTTTAAACAATTTAGCCCACTTGTAGACATTTTTTCGGCTGAAACATGTGGCACCATACACAGTTGACATTCTCCTATGAATTTCAACTGGTTTGCACCCTTCAGCAACCAAAAACTTGATAACTGACCGCTGTTCA
>NC_134884.1:40753572-40756072 GCF_041734735.1 Babylonia areolata
GTGTGTGTGTGTGTGTGTGTGTTTATGAACATGAATTCATTATGTAATTTACGTTAATGTTGTGGTGCAATGACCATTAAGAGAGAGAGAGAGAGAGAGAGAGAGAGAGAGAGAGAGAGAGAGAGAGAGAGAGAGTGTGTGTGTGTTTCTGAACATGAATTCATCATGTAATTTACGTTAATGTTGTGGTGCAATGACCATTGAGAGAGAGAGAGAGAGAGAGAGAGAGAGAGAGAGAGAGAGAGAGAGAGAGAGTGTGTTTCTGAATATGAATTCATCATATAATTTTCGTTAATGTTGTGGTGCAATGACCATTGAGAGAGAGAGAGAGGGAGAGAGAGAGAGAGAGAGAGAGAGAGAGAGAGAGAGAGAGAGAGAGAGTGAGTGTTTCTGAACATGAATTCATCATGTAATTTACGTTAATGTTGTGGTGCAATGACCATTGAGAGAGAGAGAGAGAGAGAGAGAGAGAGAGAGAGAGAGAGAGAGAGAGAGAGAGAGAGAGAGTGTGTTTCTGAATATGAATTCATCATATAATTTTCGTTAATGTTGTGGTGCAATGACCATTGAGAGAGAGAGAGAGGGAGAGAGAGAGAGAGAGAGAGAGAGAGAGAGAGAGAGAGAGAGAGAGAGTGAGTGTTTCTGAACATGAATTCATCATGTAATTTACGTTAATGTTGTGGTGCAATGACCATTGAGAGAGAGAGAGAGAGAGAGAGAGAGAGAGAGAGAGAGAGAGAGAGAGAGAGAGAGAGAGTTTCTGAACATGAATTCATCATGTAATTTACGTTAATGTTGTGGTGCAATGACCATTGAGAGAGAGACAGACAGACAGACAGAGAGATAGATAGATAGATAGAGAGAGAGAGAGAGAGAGAGAGAGAGAGAGAGAGTGTGTGTGTGTGTGTTTCTGAACATGAATTCATAATGTAATTTACGTTAATGTTGTGGTGCAATGACCATTGAGAGAGAGAGAGAGAGAGAGAGAGAGAGAGAGAGAGAGAGAGAGAGAGAGAGAGTGTTTATGAACATGAATTCATTATGCAATTTACGTTAATGTTGTGGTGCAATGACCATTGAGAGAGAGAGAGAGAGAGAGAGAGAGAGAGACAGAGAGAGAGACAGAGAGAGAGAGACAGAGAGAGAGAGAGAGGGGCGGGGGGGCGCATACATCAAACCAAGAGAAAGAAACAGTCTTAAAGAGCTGAAGCGAAATCAGTCCAATAGTTCATTCTCTCAATGATGTCACAACCCTCCTTATAATAATATCTCATTTCTCACAAAGGGGTGGGCGATAAACAAATTTCGTTTTCGCGACATTTTTTTTTTATTTGGAGGGGAGGTGGGGGCTAGGGGGTTGGAGGGAGGGGTGGTGGGGGGGGGGGTTGGAGTTGTAACAAGACCTGGCAATATTGTCAGCGGCGACGAAATTTTGTCAGGCGACAATATTTGGTCGTAAACGCACGTGCGACACGTTGATATTAAACCCGCGCAGCTGTCTGTCACCTCCCCCTCCCCTCCTCCCTCCCTCCCTCCCTCCCTCCCTCCGCTATCCCTATTCTCTTCCTCCATCCCCTTCCTCCACACCCTGTCAAATCACCCTCTCTCTCTCTCTCTCTCTCTCTCTCTCTCTCCCCCCCCCCCCCAGCTCGCTCTTGGCCTCATCATCATTCTGTTTCTCTGTCTGTCTGTCTGTCTCTTTGTCTCTTGTCTCTATCTATCTCGATGTCTGTGTGTCTTTATCTCTGTCTGTCTGTCTGTCTGTCTGTCTCTGGTCTGTCAGTCTGTCTCTGATTCTGTCTTGTCTGTTTGTCCGTCTATCTATCTTTGACTTTGGTCTCTCTCTCTCTCTCTCTCTCTCTCTCTCTCTCTGTCTGTCTATGTCTGTGCATCTTTATGTTTGTCTGTCTGTCTGTCTCTGGTCTATCAGTCTGTCTCTGATTCTGTCTTGTCTGTTTGTCCGTCTGTCTATCATTGACCCTGGTCTATCACTCTCTCTCTTTCTCTCTCGATGTCTGTGTGCCTTTATCTCTGTCTGTCTGTCTGTCTCTGGTTCATCAGTCTGTCTCTGATTCTGTCTTGTCTGTTTGTCCGTCTGTCTATCATTGACCCTGGTCTATCACTCTCTCTCTTTCTCTCTCGATGTCTGTGTGCCTTTATCTCTGTTTGTCTGTCTCTGGTTCATCAGTCTGTCTCTGATTCTGTCTTGTCTGTTTGTCCGTCTGTCTATCTTTGACCCTGGTCTATCACTCTCTCTCTCTTTCTCTCTCGATGTCTGTGTGCCTTTATCTCTGTTTGTTTGTCTGTCTCTGGTTCATCAGTCTGTCTCTGATTCTGTCTTGTCTGTTTGTCCGTCTGTCTATCTTTGACCCTGGTCTATCACTCTCTCTCTCTTTCTCTCTCGATGTCTGTGTGCCTTTATCTCTGTCTGTCTGTCTGTCTCTGGTTCATCAGTCTGTCTCTGATTCTGTCTTGTCTGTTTGTCCGTCTGTCTATCATT
>NC_134884.1:40761072-40768572 GCF_041734735.1 Babylonia areolata
ACACACACACACACACACAGATAGACAGAGAGAGACAGATAGAGACAGAGAATGATACAGACAGAGAGAGAGAGAGAGAGAGAGAGAGAGAGAGAGAGAGAGAGAGAGAACAAAGAATGGAATACTGTAATAAGAAATTGATACGGATTAATAGCGAACAACAGCTGTATACATCAATGCTCTCGCTACGACGAGCATGGAAGCTATAAAAATCAAAACCACGTACTCACCATTATTTCTTCTTCTTTTTTCTTTTTTACGACTCTTTTCGGTGACTTTATCAACCAGGTTACTTTGCTGCACTACCATCATGATCTATCTCGCAGCCAGAAATAGACTACAAGTGTCCCAAATGAAGCCGCGGCCTAAGTATGAAATGAGATTCTGTTTAATCTCCAGTCACACATGGTGGTATTTTGTTCAAGTATTCATTTTTCACATTTGACTGTTGTCGTTTATTGTATTGTATTGTATTGTATTGTATTGTATTACGTTTTACATGGTGGTATTTTGTTCAAGTATTCTTTTTTCACATTTGACTGTTGTCGTTTATTGAATTGTATTGTATTGTATTGTATTACGTTTTACATGGTGGTATTTTGTTCAAGTATTCATTTTTCACATTTGACTGTTGTCGTTTATTGTATTGTATTGTATTGTATTGTATTGTATTGCATTACGTTTTACATGGTGGTATTTTGTTCAAGTATTCTTTTTTCACATTTGACTGTTGTCGTTTATTGTATTGTATTGTATTGTATTACGTTTTACATGGTGGTATTTTGTTCAAGTATTCACTTTTCACATTTGACTGTTGTCATTTATTGTATTGTTTTGTATTGTATTGTATTACGTTTTAGTCACAACAGATTTCTCTGTATGAAATTCGGGCTTCTCTTCTCAGGGAGAGCGCGTCGCTACACTGAGAGCGCCACCCCTCTGTGTGTGTGTGTGTGTGTGTGTGTGTTTGTCTTTAATTGTATTCAAATACTTCATTCTGTAGTGTGTGTGTGTGTGTGTGTGTGTGTGTTCTATGAAAAGCATTTTGTTTTATTCTAAGCCTTATTTACTTCATAGCTTTTATAATCTGATTCATCTCTTGAGTGTGCTTTTTGACTCACTTGTGTAAACAAAGTGAGTCTGTGTGTGTGTGTGTGTGTGTGTCCGTGGTAAACTTTAACATTGACATTTTCTCTGCAAATACTTTGTCAGTTGACACCAAATTAGGATAAAAATAGGAAAAATTCAGTTCTTTCCATTCATCTTGTTTAAAACAATATTGCACCTATGGGATGGGCACAAAAAAATTAAAAAAAAGAAGCCAAATTATACGCAAACTACATTTACTGTTATATTTTTTTATTTTTTTTTATTCTCTAAACTTGGCACTTTGATCTGATATTCTGACACAACAAGAGGAGTCATTATTATCATTTTTTGTTCAAACAGGAACTTCTTTTGCTAAGCATGGAAATTTTATTTATGTTGCAAACGTTTTGGTGCAGATATTAAAAAAGGGAAATTAATCTGTAATTAATGCTAGGGGACTTAATTTGCTTTAAACTGATCTTTCTCATCTTAAACATTACATTTTGAAATTATACTCAATACATAAAAAGCTTGTGTGTTTTACTCTCAGTGTACAGGGCTTTCGCTATGTTCATTCGCCCAAGTGGTCTTTTTCGGAAAATACTAAAAACAATACGACGAGTGGACTTTATAGATCTATTGGCTGAGCCCTGAAGGTCATGGGCAAAAATCAATTGCGTACACATATTTATACACATTCAAAGTGCGTGCTCATGTTCTTCGCGAACGCGAACGACGCCATATTGTTTCAAGTTGTTGACCTGCCCGTTCAATCCTATATTCAATGGACAATACACGATAACATGTGATGGAAAGTTGGAGAAGGAGACCATTAAATATTCATTCAGAGAAAGCTTTGTGAACGCCTCATCACTTACTGGATTATGCCCCAAACTGCCATAAAAATATCCACAGATTCAGTCGGAATTAACAGTTAAAAATTGTAAACCATGCGAGTTAATGCCCTTGAATTGATGAAACGAAAAAATTTCCAGTCTTGACTTTTCTCAAAATGAAGTCCTTTTCACTTCATACGACGTTTAGAAGTACTTGTACTTGGCTCTACATGTTATTAGTTTAACAAAATACTAAATTTCCATATCAACTTTAAAACTATAAAACTAGAATGAACATAAAAGAGAAATTGAATCGACCGTATCGTACTACATTCCCGGCGGGTGTAACTAAACTTGTACATCTATCTAGATCTAGAGAAAACGGCTAAAATTTTTTTAATGTTGCAGTGTGATTGTGGCGATAGCAACGTCTCCTTTACCGCGGACTTAAAAAGAATTTTTGATTGCCCTTAAAGATTTTTTGAATGCCCAAGATATACCAGAATAATATGATTTAAACAGCGTTCTCACTGCGAATACCGCAATTGATTTATCGCCCTTTATAAAAGTATGTTCAAATATTAAAGTTTAGGACAACAGTTAAGGAGCCACGATAGTGTAATGGGTAAGACAGTTTCTTCTCACCCGAACACGCGGGGTTCGAATCTGGTTAGGACTTTTTTTAAATTTTTTTTTTTAACCCGAAGCTTTATAATAACAAATACAGAACACATTTTAACGATTAGATTAAAAAAAAAAAAAAAGTATATCACAAGTGAGTCATGAAGGCCTTGCATTCGGCATAAAGAAAGAATAACATTCGGCATCAAGAATAACAACGAAAAAGAATGAAAAAGGTTGTATTGTCCCTGGTAAAATTGTTTAAAAAAAAAGAAAAAAAAGAAGAGAAGTCTGCTTTAATAGTAAATCAAACAAAGTTACAGCTAGAAAGAGATAAAAGGGTGGCGCTGCGTTGTGGCGACGCTCTTTTCCGTAAAGAGAAATCCGAATTCCACATCGAGAAAATTTGTTGTTGTGACAAAAAGCAACACAAGACAGTTCAGTACAATGCAGTACAGTACAGCACAGTACAGTATAATACAGTTCAGTACAATACAATACAATGCAGTACAGCACAGTACAGTACAGTACAGTTCAGTACAATACAATACAGAACAGTACAGTACAGTACAGTACAGTACAGTACAGTACAGTACAGTACAGTACAGTACAATACAATACAATACAATACAGAACAGTACAGTTCAGATCGGTACAGTACAGTACAGTACAGTACAGTACAGTACAGGTCAGTTCAGTACAATACAGAACAGTACAGTACAGTACAATACAGAACAGTACAGTACAGTACAGTACAGAACAGTACAATACAGTACAGTACAATACAATACAGTACAGTTCAGTTCAGTACAATACAGAACAGTACAGTACAGTACAGTACAATACAGAACAGTACAATACAGAACAGTACAATACAGTACAGTACAATACAGAACAGTACAATACAATACAGAACAGTACAGTACAATACAGTACAGTTCAGTTCAGTACAATACAGAACAGTACAGTACAGTACAATACAGAACAGTACAATACAGAACAGTACAGTACAGTACAATACAATACAGAACAGTACAATACAATACAGTACAGTACAGTACAGTTCAGATCGGTACAGTACAGTACAGGTCATACAGTACAGTACAGTACAGTACAATACAGAACAGTACAGTACAGTACAATACAGAACAGTACAGTACAATACAGTACAGTACAGTACAATACAGAACAGTACAGTACAGTACAGTACAATACAGAACAGTACAGTACAATACAGAACAGTACAGTACAGTACAATACAGTACAGTACAGTACAGTACAATACAGAACAGTACAGTACAATACAGAACAGTACAATACAGTACAGTACAATACAGAACAGTACAATACAGAACAGTACAATACAGAACAGTACAGTACAGTACAGTACAATACAGAACAGTACAGTACAGTACAATACAGAACAGTACAGTACAGTACAATACAATACAGAACAGTACAGTACAATACAGAACAGTACAGTACAGTACAATACAGAACAGTACAGTACAGTACAGTACAATACAGAACAGTACAGTACAATACAGAACAGTACAGTACAGTACAATACAATACAGTACAGTACAGTACAATACAGAACAGTACAGTACAATACAGAACAGTACAGTACAGTACAATACAGAACAGTACAGTACAGTACAATACAGTACAGTACAGTACAGTACAATACAATACAGTACAGTACAGTACAATACAGAACAGTACAGTACAATACAGAACAGTACAGTACAGTACAGTACAATACAGAACAGTACAGTACAGTACAGTACAATACAGAACAGTACAGTACAGTACAATACAGAACAGTACAGTACAGTACAGTACAATACAGAACAGTACAGTACAGTACAGTACAGTACAATACAGAACAGTACAGTACAGTACAGTACAGTACAATACAGAACAGTACAGAACAGTACAGTACAGTACAGTAAAATACAATACAATACCAAGAGTCCCACAAGTTCCAAAGTCGCGTCTGAGAAGCCGATGCTCTTAGAATGTGTGAGCCTCGTCATCCCATTGGTCCCACAGCGCCCAATGAGAGGAAGAATTCGGTTGGAGCCCCAAATCCTTAAAATAAAACAAAAAGACAAACACAGGAAAACAAAAGAAGCACAGACAACAGTTTCAGTTTCAGTTTCAGTAGCTCAAGGAGGCGTCACTGCGTTCGGACAAATCCATATACGCTACACCACATCTGCCAAGCAGATGCCTGACCAGCAGCGTACAGTTCAGATCGGTACAGTACAGTACAATACAGAACAGTACAGTACAGTACAGTTCAGATCGGTACAGTACAGTACAATACAGAACAGTACAGTACAGTACAGTTCAGATCGGTACAGTACAGTACAATACAGTACAGTACAGACAGACAACAAAGAAAGAGAACGAAGTAGAAAGAGGGGAAGGAAGAACAGAAAAAAAGAGGAAGAATAAAGATGATGAAAACAAGATATTGAATGAAGGAATGAATACAGGAAGGACCGCATTTGGCATGCCAGATGACTGTTTGAGCTACAGAAAATTGGGTTAAGTGGCAATGTATCTTTTGACAGACAGATGCATCATCACTACAGTTAGGCAATGGTTGTAGTCTTCAAGATCAATTTAACATGGGTATTCCGTAAGGATCTATAATTTCCCCACTTTTTTTTTTCTCTCTCTCACTCACAGACAGTTAGAGACAGACAAGAGACAGAGAGACAGGTACACAGGGAGTGTGGGTGGGTGGATACACATTTATCTTTGACCTGCTTGAAAATCCGCTTCTTCTTCTTCTTCTTCTTCATTAAAAAAAAAAAATTCTTTAATTTGTTGCTGTTGTTTTTGCGGGGTTATGTATTGTATTACTGTTTGTATTGTGTGTGGGGGGGAGCAAGTGGCTAAAGTTCAGCGCCATCTTTTTTTTTTCTCCTGTCTGCAAGTGTCTTTGTTTTAGAGGTAGATTGGGTTGTTTTTTTTTCTTCTTCTTCTTTCTTTTCTTTCTTTCTTTCTTTTTTTTTTTAACAGAATTTTGTCAGGGACATGTCTTTTGTTGCCTTAGTTTCTTTTACGTGCACTAAGTGCGTGCTGCAAACAACGGGCCCTCTTTCTATCGTCTCATCCGAAAGACTTGAACCCAGACCGCCACTCTGGGTCTGTTGGCTCGTGTACGTTTATGTGTATTTGTTTGTGCTTCCATATCTGTGAAAGTAGTTGCATGTTTGTTGCATATCTGTCAGGAGTGTGTGTGTGTGTGTGTGTGTGTGTGTGTGTGTGTGTGTGTGTGTGTGTGTGTGTGTGTGTGAATGTGTGTCGGCATGTTTTACATTTATTTGCTTATTATTATTATTATTATTATTATTATTATTATTATTATTATTATTATTATCGTTGTTGTTGTTGTTGTTGTTAGTATTATTAGTAATATCATCATCATCATTATTATTATTAGCATCATCATTATTATTTTCCTTTTCTTGTTTTCTTTTCTTTTTTTTTTCCAAGGCCTGACTAAGCGCGCTGGGTTACGATGCTGGTCAGGCATCTGCTAGGCAGATGTAGTGTAGCGTATATGGATTTGTCCGAAGGCAGTGACGCCTCCTTGAGCTACTGATACTGACATGATACTGATACTGATACTGATACTGATACTGATACTGATACTGGTCGGGTGGGAACGCACACCAGTCGGGTGGCAGAGTGGTTAAAGCCTGAACCGGACAATAAATGGCGGGCGATTTGAATCAAGCCAGTTTCTCACCAGAGTCTGACACTGTGACGTCGGTGAAGGTTTATTCAAAATAAAAGCCTAATAAAGCTACGGTTTGGCTTCATTTATGGCAGAGAGCGAGATTTGCCTAGCAGCTTCCAATCTAGACCTGAATTGACTTTGGAAAGTACAAAATGTGTCAGCTACACGTAATACAAAATTTGAATGCAGAGAAAAGGGGCGCAACCGAAACCTTGCTCTCGGGAGTTAAGACTTTAAGACGCTCATCTGCCAATACGTGCGTGAGGTTGTGGGTTCGGTTCCCGCCCTCGACCTTTTTCCCAAGTTAGACTGTAATAATATATATATATATATATAAAATTTTTTTTAAAAAGAAATCAAACTGAGCGTCTCGTCATTTGCATGAAACAATACCCCCGAAAGCGGAGTGTGGCTGCCTTCATGGCGGGGGTTAAAAACGGTCATACACGTTAAAAAAAAAAGTTAAAAAAAAAAGCCAACTCGTGTACATACGAGTGAGTGAACGTAGGAGTAGCAGCCCACGTACGCAGAAGACGAAGGAGAAGAAATAGTAGTAGTAGTAGTAGTAGTAGAAGATGGAGAAGAAGAAGAAGAAAGAGAAGAAGGATGAAACGATAAACCGAGGTCCTGTTTGTAGCAATGTACTTGGTGCACTGAAGAAGGCCCTACGACAACGAAAGGGTTACTCTCTGTCAACATTCTGTAGAAAAAACCCACTGTGCTAAGTACACAAACATAATAACAAAAAAAGGGAAAAAGAAACGATACCCCCGAAAGCGGAGTGTGGCTGCCTTCATGCCTCGTCGAGAGCAGGTAGCCATTTTCAGGCTCAGGACAGGCCAAAACCGCCTGAAACAAAACCTATACACGAAACTCCGTACCGGCGACACAGAGCAGTACCCCTGCAGAACAGGCAGCCAGACAACAGAACATCTGCTGCAGTCCTGCCCGCTCCACCAAGCGCTCCGAGAGAAAACCTGGCCAGACCCAATCCCAGCGGCCCGGAAGCTCTACGGAGGACTGGAGGACCTGCGACGTACTGCCGCTTTCGTCGAGGAGACGGGGGAATCCATCTGATAAATGACGAAAGAGTCAACAACAACAAACATATTATGCATGCACTCAAGGCATGATTGATTGATTGATTGATATGGATACTTACATAGCGCCTATCCTCGGTCGGAGACCAAGCTC